>NW_005871252.1:1827887-1948812 GCF_000147115.1 Myotis lucifugus
CGGCTAATTACCATGTTTCTCTTTTATTAGATAGGATCCATTGAGAGGGTTAATAATATTATGCCTTGAAGGTTTGTTGTGGAGGATTTAATAATAAAATGGATATAAGCAGTAGAAGAGTTAACTCACGATAAACATTCAATATATATCAACTGTTATTG
Organism: Myotis lucifugus; assembly: GCF_000147115.1. NCBI lineage: Eukaryota > Metazoa > Chordata > Mammalia > Chiroptera > Vespertilionidae > Myotis > Myotis lucifugus. Next base: position 1,828,049 of record NW_005871252.1, read on the forward strand.
TTACTCTTATTTTCGTAGCACCTCATATTGTATTGTGATTGTTCTGTTGACTGTTTCTGCTACTTTCTTTTAAACTGCTCAGTGTGGTGAATGTGTCACATTCATTTTTGTATCTCTCTTCACCTATTACTAGACAATGTTGGTTGAATGAATTAAAATGTTCTGTATAAGAATTATAAAAATGTACATTCATGAAATGTTTTTCTGTATAAATGTGTTGTCCATGGATTAGAGAATTAGGCAGACTCTTTGTTTCCCATTAAATTATTGAAAACTTACAAAGTGGCTGATAAGACAGTAAAATGAAAATAATTATATATCCTGAACTTTGGAATAAGAATTAAAATTAGTTACCTAAAAGATGTGAAAATAGTTTAAAAGACTTCTTAAATCTTATTTGGTCATAAAAGTATTTTTAGAGGTGATATTCTATTCCCATATTATTTTTTATTTTACTCATAGACCATGATTAAGAAAATGCTGTTAAAATTGACACACTGAGTTGAGTTTTATTCTGTGGATTTAGCTTGCAGGAGGGTTCCTACTTGTTGTCCCATGCAGCAGAAGATTCTTCACTCCTGATCTACAAGACCTCTGATGGAAAAGTTACTAGGACAGCATACAATTTGCATAAAACACATTGCAGCCTTCCTGCTGTACCTTCCAGTCTCTCAGTTCCCTGGGTTCCATTAGACCCCAATCTGTTGTTACCATATCATATACATCATGGAAGAATACCTTGTACTTTTCCACCTAAGTCACTGGGCCCCACAACACAACAAAAGGTAAGATCTTTTTTTAAAATAAATGTTCCATTGTGTTGTTTATTATTAATCTATTTCACCGAGTATATAGTGTTTCACCCTGATATCCACATTTGCCATATTAATCATAATACCATTGTAAAAACTTCATCCATAGGAAGGATAGATAAAGTTGTATGCTCTACTGAGTTCAGTTGTTATGTCAGGAAACTTTCTCTTTTTTTGTAAGCTTTATAAATCAACTAAAGGAAATTCTACTAGCTTGCCCAGGTGGGGGATGGGGAGACGGCATGAGTAAGGCATCCACATAGTTAAATTCTTGTGTTCCTATGAAAAGCAAAGTTATGTTTTTGGTAGTTTTGTTTATGATACTGCTTTACTTCATTAAATATTTGAGACAATTTACAGAAGAATACATACAATAAAATTATGATGCAATTAAAAATTGATAAGCAGGATATAAAAACATATAAAAATAAGTGTTAGTAATTAGGGAATGCAATGTGCCTTATTAAAAGTACAATAAAACACTCCCTCCCATGTGAGGATGCAACAAGAAGACAGCCGTCTACAAACCAGGACACAAGTCCTCACCAGAACAGAATTTGCCAGCACCTTGATCTTGTACTTTTCTGCCTCCAGAACTATGAGAAATAAATGTTTGTTTTCTAAGCCTCCCCCGACCACCCCCCCAAAAAAAAGTACAATAAAATGTTAAAGACTTTGTGTTTTGCTAAGTATTGTATAACTCAGTATTTATTGAATTATAATTAATGTTACTCTCTTTATAGAATCCTTCCCAGAAATACCAGTTGAATGATTTTTCTCTATCTGAAACGTCTGTAAAGCCATGACTAGAAATACTCTTTACCACGTCACTCATTCTTTATATCACGGAAGAAATTTCAATTTGAGTTTGGTTTTAGTAAAAGTTTTGTCCCCTACAAATATGAATATGACTGTTCAGTAAACAAAAACCCAGTGTATTTTCCTTCCCTGCTGCCAAAAATCTTTGAGTCAAAATCATTGTCTGAGTTCTATAATCTCTTTAACATGTGTGTCCCAGAACATATATCACTTGTCTATCCTGTGGATGTTTTCCATTCTTGTATTTTCTTTCTTTGTGAGTAAATATACTCAAGTCCTTTGAAAAATAGCTGAAATTTTTTTCCATAAGTTAGTGAATGGGGTGTTTATATGTTTTTCAGTTTCTAAATGTTACTGTTTGAGAAGATCTTTTTAGAAATGAGGACTCCTTACACATTCTTAGCTAACTTTGTTCAAGAAGATCTATAAATGTTAATTAGTTGCTAGTAGTGAAAGATTAGAGAAAGTTAGTTGTTAGCATTTTAAGTCATTTCATCTAAAATTTTGGTTGGCTATTTCTAGTTTACATGTAATATAAGTAGTGATTTTTATAACCTCCTAAAGCACAATTTTCTTAACAATAGTAATTGAAAACCATTTTTGAAGGATTTATATTATTTCTAGAATAATGATTTCCTTTTGATTTAGAAAGTCTGATGTTAGTTTCTCAATAATTCTCTGTGGAGTGGCTTATTCCTTTTAATACCTTGACACAATTCAATATGTCCAGGATTTGGCCACATAAATGCCAAGTTAAACAATTCAACTATATATATACTACTGAACACTTTGTTCATTTGTATTTTTTTAGGATGGTTCATGCAGCCTGGCTGGCATGGTTCAGTGATTGAGTGTCAACCTATGAACCAGGAAGTTGGTTCGATAACCAGTCAGGGCATATGCCTGGGTTGTGGGCTCGATCCCTAGTGTGGGGCATGCAGGAGTCAGCCAATCAATGATTCTCTCTCATCATTGATGTTTTTATCTCTCTCTCCCTTCTTCTCTGAAATCAATAAAAATATTTTTTTTAAAAAAAAGCTGCTTCATGCATTCAGTCCAAGGACAAATACTTAATGAGGTTATCCAAGGCCCGTTGTATAGCTTAGCATTAGGTACACTCGAAATTAGGTAACTAATGCTTGGTTTGATTTTTTCTCTAAGCCCATGGAAAGTTTTTGGTGACCTCTGACACACCTCCCTAATCTAACCCTACATTGGGTGGGAGTTACCCAACTTTCCTCCCTACTTCCTGCTAGTTAGGCCATAGAAATTGGATGTTTTAATCTAACCAAGGTAGGCACAGATAGGGATACTAGCATTAATAGCAATAGGAAAAGACCAAAGCTTCAGGAAACTTGGGGAAATAAGACACTATATGAAACAGAAATCATCTATTTCATGGTGTAAAAACTCATATAACAAATGTTTCTGCCTCTAATGTGATCCCCTAGTCTCTAGTCTACTTGAATTGAGATCTCATCTTCATGTAGTGCCTTAGGCACTAAAACCCTAAGAGTACCCCAGTAGAGCCTCCCTCTGCACAGAGCAGAGCTTAATAGGAGGATCCCATTTGCTTTTTGTGCTACTCCTGACTTCTGCTTCCAATCCTTTTGCAATGGGTCTGTGCCTATCCCTTTTCTTCTTCAGCAATCTCTAATAAACATTCATTGTACACACACACACACACACACACACACACACACACACACACACACACAGTCTTACAATGGAAATTTCAGAATGCTTGCTTTCCTCAGAGATATAGTAGATAACAGTGTGGTCAGTATACTTTTATTGTAAACTAGAGGCCCGGCACATGAAATTCGTGTGCGGGTACAATCCTTAGGCCTGGCCTGTGATCAGGGCCATCTTCTCCACCACCACCACCCCCAACTCCTCCCCCCCCCTTGTCCTTTGCCACCACCCACCCCCAGTTCCCCATTCATCATCAGGCAATTGGAGCCTGCTGGCCAGGGAAAGGGACCAAAAGGTGGTCAGTGCGCCTCATAGTAACTAGTCGAGCGATCTTGCTGGTCATTCTGCTATTAGGATCAATTTGTATATTATCCTTTTATTATATAGAATAGAGACCCGGTGCACAGGTGGGGGCCAGCCAGCCTGCCCTGATGGGGGCCCCGGATTGGGCTGGGGTTCCCCTGGGGGGTGGGGCTGGCTGGGGCAAGGGGCCGCAGGTGGTTTGCCAGCCTACCACGCCCCCGATCGGGGTGGGGGTCCCCACTGTGGGGCAGGGCAGCCGGGGCGAGGGGCCACAGTCATTCTGGTCTCTAGTCATTCTGCCGTTTTCGTCGCTGGGCTTTTATTATATAGGATACTAGCTGCAGTGGGGAGTAGTCTAGATAATCTAAAAGCCATAGCACTTTTCTTTTTTATTTTTTTATTATTATTTTTTTTTATTTTTATTTTTATTTTTTTTTATTGCTTAAAGCATTGCAAAGGGTATTACATATGTGTCCTTTTTTTTCCCCGCCCTTGACAATACCCCGGCTTCCCCTACCCCCCAGTGTCTTATGTCCATTGGTTATGCTCATATACATGCATAAAAGTCCTTCGGTGTATGTTACAAAAGTTCATCAGATTCAGACAGACTAGCAGACTCAGATCCCAACTCAAGTCTGTCCTTTCTAGTCATCTAATTGTAAACCAAAAAATGCCCCTAAAGGGACAAGATATTAGGTGAGAGAAGCTGGGATCTGCTTCATTCTTAGTGAGCGAGTAAACCTTTGGAACAATGCTAGTAATATGTCTGTTGGATTAGGAATAAGAGAGTGTTGGGAGTTCCAGTATCACCCATTACTCCAAGGTCTACACTTCACTGGACAAGATGTGAAGGGTACAAGGTGGCTAGGGAAAATAGAGGCAGAGCCCGGCCAGTGTGGCTCGGTGGTTGAGCGTCATCCCAGGAACCCAGAGGTCCCCGGTTTGATTCCTGGTCAGGGCACGTGTCCTGCAGGACACATGGCCTGCAGAAGGAAGCCAGTCAATGATATTTCTCTCTCATTGATGTTCCTCTCTCTCTGAAAATCAATAAAAACATATTTTTAAAAAGAAAAATAGAGGCAGATATGGACAGGTTCTGGGGGAAAGGTCTCAGGTTATGTAGCTTTGGTCCTCTGTGAGGCATGGCTCTCCATTAACCTATTTTAAAACTTTATGCTCTCTCAGTGGCCAAGGAGATGGCAGCATTTCCAGATCTCATCTTCAGAATGACTATAATTAGCAAGGGATTGTGTCTTAAGAATATATCTCTTCCCTAGACAGTGAAATATAGCTAGAAAGTGAGGATGAGCAGCAACTTGCACCGAAGAGTAGACATTAAGGCAGAACTAGCACCCCAAAAAGTTTCTTCCCCCATTTCCCTTCTTTCTCTTTTTCCGTCCTCTGTGGTCTCCTTCCATTTTGGAATTTCTCCCCCTTTACCAGCTTTAACCTTCTTGTATTTCCTTTCCCTCCCTTCATAGTTTTCATTTCTCTCGCCTGCCCTTCAGCTTTGTTATGGCAGACATGTTGCTAAAAAGGCCTGTAATTCCCTCATTTTCTAATTTAACATTTCAACCTCTTCCAAATTTAACATAGAAAGTGGTTTCCCCTCCACTTCTCTTCATCTACCCTGATCTTGAAAATTTAGTTCTTTAAAACTTTGTGAGATTAAAGCTTATTTAGAAGCAGCCAGGAGGTTAGGGATTTAAAAATATATAAAGGACCACTCACAAAGAAAGTAATACATGTGGTAATAATGACTGTATATAAATATGTTGTAAACATGTTAAACCATTTTCTGTTCTTTGCTTCATCTCTTAGATTAGTGGAACAAGAATGCCTACACACAGCCGCAGGAATCCAGTTTCCACGGAAACCAAAAGCCTGCCTGCTCAGCAAGTTGAAAATGAAGGAGTGGCTCCAAATAAAAGAAAAATAACATAAGGACTCTACCGTGGAAAATGAAGAAGAAACAGTTATAGCAGTTCAATTCAGAAAAGTTTGAGAGGACACATGCCTAAAAGATCAGTAGACAAGATGAACATTTTTCCTGTAGTGTCCTTGAGAGTTCTTAGAGTGCCTTGAAAAAATGTGTTGGCTGTGTGGGAATGTTTTAACTAAAATGGAATGCTATACTCTTAACTCTTGATGTTTGAGGAGAACCTAGATATGTTTTAACATTATCATGGCAGGGAAATATATAGCAAAGAAAATTATTTTTGTAATAAACCTTTTTCAAAAATTATAAATAGGAAAATAATTTGCTTTTTTTTTCAAGAGCAATACTTATTGTGTGTTATATTAATTGAGCTATATCACCAGCCTGCTGAGAGTGGCTCAAAAGGTTAAGTCTTGCCACTGTCAGAGGTAATTTTGAGCAACATGAAACCTTGTTTCTGACCAATTGTGACAGTTTTTATATATGATTTTTAAATGATGATTGTTGCAGGTTAATAAAGTTAATACCTTTAAAAGCTTAGCAAAATTCCATTGCAGAACTCATCGATGTTTCTGACTCTCTGTCTCTCTCCCTTCCTCTCTGTGAAAAATCAATAAAAATATATTTAAAAAAAAAAAAAAAGGTTAAGTCTTGCCACTGTCAGAGGTAATTTTGAGCAACATGAAACCTTGTTTCTGACCAATTGTGACAGTTTTTATATATGATTTTTAAATGATGATTGTTGCAGGTTAATAAAGTTAATACCTTTAAAAGCTTAGCAAAATTCCATTGCAGAAGCCAAATTTTAAAATAATAAGCTTCCTGCCTTTGAAAAGTTAATAATTTTTGTTGGGCAACCATCAGTTTGTTAAACAGCTTTTATTGTGTTACAGGTTTGATGACCAATACCTCTATCTCTTGGCACAAATCCCAGCTGAGTGTTGAAATATACTGAAAACGGAGATGAGCATGTTTTCCAGAAACATCTCATTATTTCAACTGATAAGGCTAATGTGTGGTAAAACATAAGCTGTTTTTCCCTTATCTATACTGATTAATTTAAATTTTCTATAACCATATCAGTGAATTTGGGAAAGTACATGATCAGCTGATATTAATGTAGCTAATTTGGTCTTAAGAAGGGGTGGACTTATTTAATTTTTATATTCTTGTGCTTTAATGTCCACTAAAGTTTTCAGAGATACATGCAACATTTGTAAAGCAGGTTTTGTAATCTACGGCAATATGAGCTTTGTTTTTGTAATTTTTATGTGTTTTATATTAATATTAGAAATTTACAATAATATAAAAAATCTAGAAATTTCTAGATTCCTAGAAATCTTCCCAACTGTGATAAGAATTGATCATTTTCATCTTTGATTACCAAGTTTTGTTTTGTTTAGACTTTTGGTCAGTTATAAAGTATTTTTATTTAATGAGTAATTATTAGTAAAATTGTTTTATGTATTTTAACATATGATTTCCTCATCCTCCCACTTCCTTTTTAAAACATTGAGCCTCTTTTTTAATGGATTTGGTTTTTTGTTTTATTTTGTTTTTAGCTTTGTCACAGACTCCCATGTCCCAGAAATACTTTAGTTGTGAATCATTTGGCACTTAACCTAGGGAGAGTCAGGGATTCCCTTGGAATTTGCTCTTTTAAAAGAACCAGACGATGATTTCTTCAGACTTCTAAATACCAGAAAGTCTTGGCTTTTCATTTTCTTTTTTTAATACTACTTTTTACTTAGTAAAATGATTGATCTTGCAAGTGATTATTTTGAAATTATCTTAGCTATACATTTAAGTAACTGTGATAATGTATGTAAAGCTAGTCTTAGTTTTCCACTTGTGCTTAAGTAAGCCTTTTATAAAACATATATTTGATCATGTCTTGTGTTCTTGTTCATGATTCTTAGTGCTGAGAATGTGTAAGTAACAAAATGACATTGACAGTATAAGCAAAGATTTTTTTTTTCTCTAAGAACAAAACACTCAGTGTTAGCAAGGATGTGATGAACCTAGCCCATTTATATGTCCATGGTGAAGGTATAATTTATACATACCTCTTGGAAAATATTTAATTCAGTAAAATTTGATCTAAAGTAGGCCCCACTCTTTCATAGCGTGTATGTATACATATATCACAGTATTTATTTGTTTATTTGACTTACTGTCTTTTTTCTTCAATAATAGACTCCATGCTCCGCCAGGACAGGGGCATATTTGTTTTGTTCACCATTATGTAACCACACCTAACATAAGTGTCTGTCCTGTAGTTATTTAGTAAATATAGGTTGGCTGTATGAATAAATGAATGTGTAGATGTCAGGGATAGATTCTTTTCCCCGGAAGCTCACATTCCAATAAAGGACATGATACTGATCTATGTAAGTAAGTGCTCTGGTAAAGTTATATGAGAAAGTCATCTAACCTAGACCTGGTAATTAAGGCAGATTTTCTGAGATAAAGGTTGAGCTGCATCTTTTAAAAATGAGTGAGAGTTAGGTCCTAGCTGGGTAGCTCAGTTGGTTAGAGCATCATCCCAATATGCCAAGGTTGTGGGTTCGATCCCCAGTCAGAATACAAGAATACATACAAGAATCAATCAATGAATGCATGAATAAGTGGAACAACAAATCAGTGTTTCTCCTCTCCCTCTCTCAAAATCAAGAGTAGGAGTTATAAGGGAAGTATGAAAGAAAGCCGCATATGCAAAGGTGAAAGATAAACAGATTATAGGCTGTGGACATAGGAGATGAGAAAAAAAGATATAGGACAGGGACAAACCTGCCATCCTGTGACATTTAAAATTTGTCCTGTGCAATGTGAGAGCAAGTAGTGAATTTTAATAAAAGTAAATAACATTCCCTGACCAGTGTGGCTCAATTGGTTGGTCATTGTCCTCTGCACCGAAAGGCTGCTGGTTTAATCCCCAGTCAGGGCACATGCCCTGCCCGGGTTGTGGGCTCCATCCCTAGAAGGGGGCTTGCAGCAGGCAGTTAATCAAAGTTGCACTCTCATATCAATGTTTCTCTCTTCTCCCTTCTTCTCTCTCTAAAATTAATAAAACTTAACAAACAAATAACATGATGAGATATGTGCTTGGGAAACCTTTTGTTGCCATTAGTCTAAGGCAGTGGTTCTCAACCTGTGGGTCGCGACCCCTTTGGGGGTCGAACGACCCTTTCACAAGGGTCACCTAAGACCATGGGAAAACACATATATAATTACATATTGTTTTTGTGATTAATCACTATGCTTTAATTATGTTCAATTTATAACAATGAAAATACATCCTGCATATCAGATATTTACATTACGATTCATAACAGTAGCAAAATTACAGTTATGGAGTAGCAACGAAAATAATGTTATGGTTGGGGGTCACCACAACATGAGGAACTGTATTAAAGAGTCGCGGCATTAGGAAGGTTGAGAACCACTGGTCTAAGGAATGGAATGGAATGGAATGTAATGGAGCTGGGAAAGACTGTAGGAAGAAAGAAAAATTGGAAATCTGTGCTGTAATTAAAAAATGGTAAAGGCTCTGAGTTAAAGCTGTAAGTATAGGGATGGACTTAAGTGATAATAGAAAAATGATAATTCAGTGATATGGTTGATAGGGAGAGTCAAGTTTGGCCTCATGTTTCTCATTTGGAGTGCTGGGTAAGTGATGGTTTTATGCATTGAGAAAGTAAGAGAATAGGAAGAAATTCAATAAAAATGTTCATTTTCTTTCACCATTTCTATTCCTTGGGTTTCAGGTTTGAATATTATATTTGGTATGTATTGCTACATAATAAATTACCCCAAAATGTGGCTAGTTAAAATAACAAACATGTGTTATCTCAGAGTTTGTGTGTGTCAGGAGCCTGGATGCCGCTCAGCTGGGTGCCTGTGGCTCACATCCTCTAATAAAGTTACAGTCAAGTCCTTGGCTGAGGCTGCAGTCACTTGAAGGGTTGTCTGGAGCTGGAGCATCTGCTTCCAAGAAGGCTCACTGTTGGTGGGGGTGGGATGTCAGTCTCTCACTGGTTATTGCCAGGAATCCTCTCCTCACTGCATGCATCTCTGCATAGGTCAGCTTGAATGTCTTGGCATGGCAGCTGGCTACCCCAGAGAGCAAGGAGGAAGCCACAATATCTTATACCTGAGTCTTGGAAATAAAGCACTGTCTTCTGCCTCATTCTCCATATTAGAAATAATTTAGTTTCACCTCTTGAAGGAAGGAATATAAAAAGAATTTGTGAGCATACATTTAAGCCGCCACAAATGCCATGAACATTTTAGGGATATAGAAGAATTTGGTTTAGGGTAGAAAGAAGAGAAAGGACAACACAAAACATCAACACTAGAGGCTCAGTGCATGAAATTTGTGCACGGGGGGAGGGGGTTCCCCTCAGCCCAGCCTGCAACCTCTCCAATCTGGGACCCCTTGGGGCATGTCTCTCTTACAATCCAGGACTGCTGGCTCCTAACTGCTCACCTGTCTGCCTGCCTGATCGCCCCTAACTGGCCCCCCTGCCAGCCTGATCACCCCTAACCGCATCTGCCTGCCGACTTGATCGCCCCTAACTGCCCCCTGTGCCAGCCTGATCGCCCCTCACTGCCCCCCAGCCAGCCTGACCGCTCCCCACTGCCCCCCCCCGTCCCCCGGATTGCCCCCCCCCCCCCCGCCAACCTGGTCACCCCTCACTGCCCCTTTCTGCCAGCGTGTTCACCCCTCACTGCCCCCCCCCCCATGGCCTGGTTGCCGCCAACTGCACCCCCTGCCGGCCTAGTTGCCCCACGCAGCCTGCTCTGTTGTTTGGTCATCCCTCACTAACCCTCCCTGCTGGCCTGGCTGCCCCATGCAGCCTGCTGCTCAGTCATTTGGTCATCCCTCACTAACCCCCCTGCTGGCCTGGAGCCTGTTCGGTCGTCCATTCAGTTGTTTTGGTTGCGGTGGTTGCTTAGGCTTTTATATATATATATTAAATCTGAGATAGAGAGAGTTGATGTCGAAGATAGTTGATAATTTAAATTTTGAACTTAAGACTGATCGCACCAATACAGATTTGGGAATCAGTGTGTCTTTGATATTTGAAATCAGAAAAAAAGAATAAAATGACATAGAAAATAATGGAATGAAGAAAAGGCCATGAATGGATCCCCAGGGAAAATCACAGAACTTCGGTAAAAGAAGTTTCATTAAAATGGCAAGTATGGAAGTCAGATTGATAAACCTGAGGAAATAAGTACAAAGTGAGGTGGAAACAATCAAAGTCTTCGTTGCCAATTGTTCAGCAAAACTTGGAAATAATTTCACTATTTGGATTTTCTTTTGCAATTGCAAAGGGAATTGACCTGTTTGTTAATTTCCAGTTTCACTTAGATTCCGGGTTCAGACACCTCAAATATTTTAGAGGTAAAAGGAGTTTAGGGTAGAGGGGAAAAGAACACCTTTCCTTTCTAATATTTTATAATCAACATTTTAAATCTGAAGTTTCTGACGGACATACAGATAAAGATATTAAGAGGCTTGATGTGTTATAGGTATATGGTACTTTTTAATCAAGCTTTAGAATATTTTATATTAAGATTTCTTGAGTTTCTCATTGAGATGTTGAAATAAAAGGGATACATTTAATTGAACCTTCCAATCTTGCCATGTTCCTTTGGCTAAAATAAAGGGGATACATTTAATTGAACCTTCCAATCTTGCCATGTTCCTTTGGCTAATGTCCAAACTTCTTATCAAGGTATGTAAGGGCAGGTTCACAGGCCTCTATCTGGGGTTTGGGTCTGATCTGCCGAGGAAAGTTTACTGAAAGAGTTGAGACCCAGGTGCATATTTCTAGGATGGGTCTCTAGATTGCCTCATCAAATAGGAAGGTTCTCTCAAGAGTTCACCTTGGCATGTGTGTTTTCTTTCAATATATGAGCTACTGTTAATAATCAAGCCAGGGGCTACAAAAGGGTTGTTTTTTATAGCTGTACATGCATGGTATCTAGTTAATTCTCTAAGGAAGGGGTGGGCAGTGTAAATTAAATGCGGCTTTGAAATTCAAGAAACAAAGATTCTGTGGTTAGTGGGTTGAATACTTCCCTTTTCTTGAAGGGAAAAAATATTTTCTATACTTCCTATCTGGGTTTTGCTTACCAAAAAATATACACAGCACAGGAGAGTATGTGCATATTAATCCTGAGGCTCACTGCAGTAAGGCAGTGCCACACCGACACTGTGGGTTTTGGGTCTCTTCCAGGCATCACATTAATGCACGTCTGCTCCAGCCAGACTTTGCCATCACACGAATTAGCCACTCTTGTCCCTGCATGCATGCCTTTGCACATAAATCTACATCTGGTTGGATTTATTATCACCTATCAAAACCGCGCCTGTCCTCTCTGTAATTAATAATGCATTTTTGAGCATCGGTATGGTCTAATACATTATACCAATCTCTTGGGATTTATAGATAAATAAGATTGATTTCTGACTTAAGGGTATTTCCTAATCTAGTTGGGGATACACACACACACACACACACACATACACACACACACACACTTAGCTATAATACGAGGCAGAATAGTCAAATGGCATAGGAATAAGAAAATGGGATGCTTGCACATAAGAGAAACTCATGGTAAAAATGGCCTTTGAGCTGTGTTTGAAAACAAGTAAAATATTAATATGGGCAAAAAGGAAGCAGAGCATTAGAGCATGAGGAAAAATCATATGAAAAGTGCAGGTTTAGGAAATCGCAAATGTGTTCATGTCACAAGTATGGGACTAAAGGATAATAAATGGGAGATGGAGAGGTAAGTTAGAGCTTGACAGTGGAAGGTATGAACTGTATTCCAGATTTTGAAAGTAATCAGGAGACATTGAAGGCTTTTTGAGCAAGATGACATCAATTTTAGGAAATTTACAAATTTAAGGATTATTTAGAAAGGAGGGAGACTTATGAAAAGGCAGTGTTAACCATACAAATAGCAGGGAGGACGGTAAAGATGTAAATTGGAAAGTCATTTAAAAGTTAGCCATCAGAGTTAGCCCTGTCACCAAAATGAATGTCTACCTCAATAACATTGAGTCACAACTCAGTAACAGAATAGGTGTTGGGAATACAAAGGTGAATTGAAGGTCATGGCACATGAAACAGTAATTATGTGGAATTATGAAGTGAGAGGTTTCAAAGACAGTTGAGGGGTTTTAGCCTTAGTGCTGCCACTGACTTAAAATATTAGAGGAAGAGTATGGATGGGATGAAAAAACAACAGTTACGTTTTCAACCAAATAGCAGCAGTACATAAAGGTGATGTACTATAGACCCTATAGACTGAAAATGCAGGTCTGGAACTTAAGGGAGAGAAGTAGATAGGAAGGTTGGGAGCCCATACGCCAGGAAATTATGGATGAATTTTCATTGTTATAAATTGAACATAATTAAAGCATAGCGATTAATCACAAAAACAATATGTAATTACATATGTGTTTTCCGATGGTCTTAGGCGACCCCTGTGAAAGGGTCGTTCGACCCCCAAAGGGGTTGTGACCCACAGGTTGATAACCGCTGCATTAGTCTCTCAAATAATCAGTAAGCAATCTTCAAAATATCAAGGTCACCCTGACAGGTGTGGCTTAGTTGGGCATCCTGTGCACTAAAAGGTTACCTATTCAATTCCAGTTTGGGCAGCTGATCTGTTTCACTCATATCAATGTTTCTCTCTCTAAAAATCAAAATATCTTTATTTATCAGGGTCATGAGAGACGGAATGTGTCACATAAAAATTAACCCAATGGACCCATGCTCCTGGTTTGTGTCCTTGTCCAATAAAGGACATTATTGGAACAATTGGCAAAATTTGAATGGAGTAGATTATGTGCTAGAAAGGTATGGATATGAATTTCCTGATTTTGGTGTGGTTATGTCAGAGCTGCCCTGTACTTAGAAATAAACACTGAGGTATAAATTAGTAATGGTGTCTGCAACTTACTCTGAAATTGGAGGACTCAGGCAGAGATATGTTAACAGGGATGACACAGGAGCTATGTGTACTATCCCCGTAATTTTTATATGTTTGAGATTGTTTCAGAATAAAAACTGTGTAAGAAGGGTGTAATTCTCAGTATCAGGTACTACCAGGAGGTCACAGAGAACAGACAAAGATGGGGGGTGGGTGGGAAGAGGGGGAGACAGTTGTGTTAAAAAATCAATCAGGCATAAAGACAAACGTGTTGAAATGAGAAAATCAGGGATTCCTGTGTTTGGGGTCTAGGACATGAAACTTATAACTCAAATCACTAAAGCCTTTCTCCTGTAAATTCCTACAGTAGTTATTATAATACCACAAATTCTGAATCTCAGATGTTATCCTATATTCTTCTTCTTTGAGGATTTTGTATACATCCCCAAACAGATGGTAATCTTCTCATGGGCAATGGTTGTGTCTATACAGACTCTATGTTTACCCCAAAACCAGTCCCAGGGCCAGGCAGCCTCCAGATGTTCTTTCAACATGTACTAACTCGAGCTGATACCGAATGAGTACTAACTCGAGCTGATACCGAATGAGTACTAACTCGAGCTGATACCGAATGAGTACTAACTCGAGCTGATAGTGCAGAGCTCCCCGTAGACCAGCATGTAGCTAGGTTGTCTCCACCTCAGTCCCAGATCTTCCTGCCCACAGGGCAGGTCTATGGGCAGCTATGAGCCCTGCACAAGAAAATAAATATTTAAAACTTGTGTTTATTAAAGGCAACACCAGTCACCCCTCTAAGAAGAATAAAGCTCTCTATGTTTTGGATACATTTTACATTAACTCTTTTAATGCTATTCTCATTTCAGAGTAATAAAAAAATACAAATTCAGGTTAGGTTTAACCATTTGGAAGATACCATATTTCAACACTTCTTAAAAACATTCTACCCAGCAGCCAACACTTTGTCTGGACAAGTCTGTGAGTCTTCCTGGACCAGAAACAAACTCCTTATCAAAGGGAGAGACAGACGGGTGTCCAATCACTGTCATGCTGAAAAGCAGCCTGTTGTTTTACACGTCTCTACAGCTGATGTTCTCCAAGGCCAAGTAAACCCAGGCCTTCCACAGCTTAGCAAGCTGGGCTCTCAACAGACCTCTACCCAACCTAGGCTCCTCAACTAACTATGCGGTCTTCTGGATTTAGCTGTTTCATGGGACTCCAAATAAATGAGGATATTGTGTCCAGGAACAGTCTTACTGATGGCATAATCCTCCCTGAGGCAGTATTTAAATTTGCACCTAAAATTTTCAACTGAAAATGAGAAATGAGTCAAAAAAAAATCAAGTGATTACAGTTTCTTCGTTTAATTGAATGAGAAAGTTAACATGTCTATACAACTAAGAAATAGTATGTATTTTATGGAGTTTGTGTTTTATTTTTATCTATTTGGTTATGGGTCCCAACAATAAACTAATGTGAAACATAAAGGATGGAACACATTTTGCAAGTATAATGTCTGCCCTCTGCCCCACAAAAAGTGATGCAAATTTTAGTTTCCCAAGTGCCACACTGGGCAGCCGGAAATAGCCTCTGTCCAATTCCAGCATGCAGTCTCATGGAATTGCACAATGACTTCTTTGAGTTCAGAAAGGGGGTGAAACCGCAGTGCATTAGGCTTGAATGTCTCTGTATATGTGTGCATGTTGGGAGGCTAATAAAGTGGTAGGTCAGTCCCTAATTCAGTCTGGCTTTTTTTTAATGCTACACTCTAGTGCCTGAAAACTTTTACTCTTAAGGAGGAAGGACTGTGTAACTTAGTAAGAGCCTAAGGCCAAAATGTCATTTTGCATACAAGGAAGTGCTGAGTTTGCTGTCAGCCAGGCCTTCTGCCTCCCAAGAGCCCACACTGGAGTTAATTCATATCCAGAACGTTAAGACTGTCAGCTGCAACTTGAAGAGAAGTATGACAGGTCGGGTCTTAGAAGGAGCCAGCCCAGAGCTGGAATTTGTTCGAGGAGGCATGGGGGGTTGGGTTTGGAGCTGAGCATATCCTTAGAGTCTCCACTCCATCACCTGCTCAGGCAATATCTCTCCCCTCTTTGAGCCAAGTCTCCTCATCCGTAAAATCCAGATATTTATGCCTTCCCAGCATACCCTACAGGCTCCAGTGGCCTTCCATAAATAATGGATATAAAAGTTCTTTTTAACCTGCAACTAACTCACTGTTTAAGTGTGAAGTATTGTCAAATTAAATCAATGAGCCATGTCATTTGAGCTAAAACTGGAAAGGAGTTTGCCAGACTGGAAGGGAAATTTCAAGCTGAGAGACGAAGTATGATCAATGTTGCAGAGGTACAGACATGTATAGCATGTTGGAATAGCAGGTCTTCCAGGGTGGCTCAGACCTGGCCAGGTGCCCATGGTGAAGCGACCAAAAGGAACTGCTAGAAGCGTTCTGGTAAGAACTTCTCAATATGAAGCCCTGGGTGCCTCATTAGAGACTGTGGGTGTTGTCTTGAGAGAGGGAGTAATCAAAAGGCTTTTAATGGGGCTGGCAATAGAGGCAGGCAGCACGGTTAAACTTCCATAATGGGAAGCATGGCTATAAAGTATAGGATAGATTTGGGGCACAAGGGAAACTAGGGAAGTCTGAAGGCAGGAACATCAGGGGATGCTAGTTTTTAATCTAAACAAAAGCCTCTAGTGATCAATCTTACTTGGCAATCTGTCATCTTTGTTTCTTCATTATCAAATATAGCTGCCATATTGGTGAGAATGTGGTCAAGACAATGAGATCTTAAATCTACTGGAGTTGGACATCAGATATAGGGTGATAAGTACTGCGGACTCTCACACCAGTTGTGTCAGATGCCTTTCCATCCTCTAAAGCCCAAAGCTAGAGGGTAAGGTTATCTTTGCAAAAATAATTCTTTGGGGGATTAAACTCCATTTATATTATTTGGAAGTGGACTCTAAATCTCAGGGTGGGGGAAGGTTGGTGTCCTCCCAGGAAAGTCACTTTTTAAAAAAAGCCAAACTGAGCCCTAGCTGGCTTGGCTCAGGAGATAGAGGGTTGACCTGCAGACTGAAAGGTCGAGGGTCCAATTCAGATCAAGGGCACATTCCCGGGTTGCAGCCACGATCCCCAGTGTGGGGTGTGCAGGAAACAGCTGATCAATAATTTTCTCTCATCATTGATGTTTCTGTTGCTCTCTCCTTCCTTCCTCTCTGAAATAAACAATAATATATTTAAAAAATAAAATAAAGTAAAAAGCCAAACTGAATTAGGGACTGACCCTACCACTTTATTAGCTCCCAACATGCACACATATACAGAGACATTCAAGCCTAATGCACTATGATTTCACAATTCCTTCACCCTCTTTAGCCCTGGCCAGGTAGCTCTATTGATTAGAGCATTGTCCCGATACTCCAAGATTATGAGTTTGATCCCTGGTTAGGACACATACAAGAATAAACCAATGGATGCATAAATAAATGGAACAATAAACCGATGTTTCTCTATCTATCTCCTTCCTTCCCTCTTTTTCTCTCTCCCTCCCTCCACTTCCCTTCCTCTCTCTAAAATCAATTTTTTAAAAAGGTTACTCTAAAAGTTACATTTACCTAGTTGGTCTCTCTCTTAACCTTTTAAAACTTGGACTCTCGAGTATAAAATAAAAAGGAAGTGAGCCGAGCAGCTGAGCCCAGATGCCCAAACTGAAACCCAAGTTCCCCTCCGTTGAGGAGCTTGAGGGTCAAAGTAAGTCATGCCATGAGCTCCTCCCAAGAATGCTTGGATATTGGTGTGATATATATGTTAATGTTTCAAATGAGTACTATAGCCTTGAAAGAGAAAATTTGCTTGGTTGAGACTACATAGTAATATGAGACCAGCACTACCAGCCCTGCCAGCCCTGCGGGTCTCAGCCACTGCTCTTCAGTTTGGTGTCATAGGTCTGAACACTTCATGTATTCTTTTTAACAATACAAGGCAGGTCCTTTTATTAAGGGCATAATGTAGTAGCAGACACATTTGTGAAAATACTAATAGAAGCAATGGTAGTAACTCTGAGAATGATTTCAGATTATGAAGGAAGAATAACACTGCAGATCCAGGAAAGGGACTGGCTGGCAGGGTCTTTATGTCCACTAACTCTGAGCTCCTTTCCTCTGCAGCTGTCTGGGGCCGTGTCTAAGTGTGTTCCAGCTCTCTAGACTGCCCACAAGAATGCCACTGGGAAAAGGGAGGGGCTGATGGTGGTAACTGAATCCATTTTGATGGTGATCTACAGGAGACTGATGTCATTCATTGGAAACTTCAACCAGCTTGGCCATGGGCAGGTTGGCTTTTGAGACTCTTTTTGGTGTGTAAGTACCTCACCCAGAGGTATGTTATTACTGAAGATTTCATTTCAACCCACTCTATTTTTGGATATTTTCACACACAAAAAACATCAACAAATACTTTTAAATAATATTGTTACAGATGACCGGAGAAAAAAACAAGCAACGCTTAGAGAAAGGGAGTTACATTTTATTATAATTATGCGTAGGCCCAGAGAAAAATGTATCTTTCAAATTCTGGGCCCCCAACATGGAGGAAGCCTTTCCTATTTATACTTTTTCTAGTTCTTTGTCTTCCAAATTTGGAATGAGACTTCCAGACCTTCTGAGAAAGAAGGCCTGCATGCTGGGAAGGGGCCATGAGACCATATCTCAAGGTCCCGCCTTGTGCCAGCACTGACAACTCTGTCTGGGGCATAGTTTATGGCCTCTCTGGAATGGGAGTAGTCTTATTTTTCTATTAGTTAAGCAAGCAAGTATTTACAGAAGCCAAAATAGCAGGGTTAAAATTTCAAACAGCAGTTTTTATATAAGATGGATTCTTCAGTATTACGTGATTTTGAATATTTGGTATCTCAGGAACTCTGAAATTTTTATTGGACTGATGGATAGCCACTTCAGACCTCATATCAGAATGATCAAACTTTCTTAAAACTGGAGAATAGATACTACTGAGTCCATGGAGCAATGTAATCATATAAAGGTCTGATCATGACTTCATGTATTTTTAACCCCAGTGAGCAATATCCATTCCTCCTACCGTTCTTTGCCCTCTTAGTCATGAGCCTCAGCTCAAGAATGACCTTTAAATGTTTCCCCAAACTCCTCTCCAGTGACCAGAATTTGCCTTAGGCTCTAGGGTAATACTTTAGCAGAGAAGTTCCAAAAATACTTCAAAATGGTGGCATTAAGGAAGTATATGCCTTCTCTAGAGGCTAATCCTCTCTGCCTATTTCTATACTGGAATGTTCCTTTTAAAATTAACAGCCACACCTCTCTGCAGTGACACTCCCTTTGGATATTGAATACACTGGTATATGTGACATTTCCTCTTTTATGCTTACACAATGACTTTAACAGCTATGAGTAACTGACTGCACTGGCCCAGATGGAATGTGTGACTTCCTTTCACTGATTGGGGAACTGCTCCTGACAGATTTGTCATTCATCGGTTGGGCTCCTCTAGCCCTTTGATTTCATTTCTGATGTATTTGTCAAATTATGATTACTTATTTACCTCCACTAGACCATAAGGTTGGAGTTACCTTGCTTCTTGCTAGTTTGCTTCTGCTATACAGTCCTGCCCTGGGGCCTAGTGAGTAGTGGGTGCTCAGTGTTTGTTAAATCAAATGAATTTGTCTTGAGAATTCCTCAATTTTTATGGCCAGACACTGGCAGCTTTCTCAGGAACACGAGTGATCAAAACCACCTAGGCTTCCATCTGTACTAAAATAAGCATTTTACCAATTTCATAGAAAAATATTTGTAAAGCACTTGCTAAATACAGAAGTTCATGTAATTAATAACTGTGAAGAGAAAAAATAGGAGGTGCTGGATATAGAGAGACCTTTCAGAAAATATTTCCAAGTTAGGCATATTCTGAGTTACATTTTTCCATTTTTTTACAATCTTAACAGTTTTTCTTCTTTTAAGCTCCAACATAACCTGCATACTAGAGTTGTGTGTTTTTTCCACCCCACCCTAGTTGCTATAGCTGATGAATCATAGTAACCAGAGAAGGGAAAGACCAGTGAAATCATCTGGCTCACCGCCTAATTAGGGAGTGGATCATGGGATTTGGAGAAGACTAACCTCTCATTTAAAAAGAGAGGGAAAAAAAAAACTACAGCCAGAGCTGATTAGAGCACCTCACCAATCTGTTTGTCTTTTGCTTCTAGCATAACGCTGAGATCTACCCTATTGGAAGTAATCAGGAATTCTGATCAAGGGCCCCAGGAAAACCAGATACTAAAGTGTTAAAGGAGTAGAGCTCAATGTCTACTCCCTGAGTAATGAAGTTGGATTATGAACCTTTCCGTGGTTGTGTTAACCAAGTCTTATAGAATCTGAGACTCTTTTAGGAAGACTACACATTTAAGAGCTAGCAAGGACTTTTAGCCCAGATGACCTGGGCTAAACTGTCCTGTTCCCAGATGCAGAAAGTAAGAGAGAGATGTCAAGAGATTATAGGTGTGCCTAGGCCAGGAGTACCTGTCGATCCGTCTCTCTCTGCTACAATCACACAGTACAGTAAAACTTTGGTATAACGGATTAATTCTGGCGAACGTCCGTTATATAACAAAGCTGGTCTTCTGAATGCGTATGTTAAAAAAATGGACAAATTAGTTCGTTTACCTGCTTTTACTTGTGTAGACATGTTTGTGTAATTAAAATTATGAATGAAAACTTTAATTTCACAGAAAATTTTTCTATATGTATTACTTTAATTTTAAATTTATCCTGAATAGATCTAATAAATGCATACATTCACCAGTCACTGAGAGTAAACAAATGCACACGGCTGGGTGTGGCTTAGCACATGTGGGAACATCTGCTTGCAGGCATTCAAACTGCTACAGAAAGTCACGCCACGTGAAAACAGAACCAGTTATTGTGTCCAATGCAGTGTGATCACGAGCTAATCATTCGCCCAACGTTGTTTAAGAGTGGCGACTCTTACATATGTAGACTATAGTTGTAGATATGTAATATTTATTTATGTCAGCAAAATTACTGCAGTATTTTTTCCAAAATATAGCCTGTTCACTAAAATTTCTTAAAAATAACAGTGAATTAATAACAAAAAATAACCTATTAATTTAATTATAAGCAAATCTTGATTGAAAGCATTTTAAAATTAACAGGGTGTTAATTTTCACATATGACATATGGACGGGAAGAAATTTTGTCTGTTAAATCTGAAGTCCATTCAATCGAGGTCCACAAAATGGAGGGTTTACTGTATCCTCCTCCTCCTCCTTGTTCTCTATTATGTTGTTCTTTCAAGAAATAGCAAAGCTGATTTAGCATCCATATTCCCTTCATGTCAATCAAGCCTGACCCCCAGGCATCACTTGTCCTTGAGCCACAGAGACAAGGACACTTTAGCCCCACTTGCAGCCCCTCCACCATTTTCCTTGCTTCCCTCGGACTTGCTTCTGTGCTGTTCCTGCTGCAGAACCATGTCTTCATCTCCTGTTCAAACTCTGCCCCTGTCTTTTGGACTTTTTAACAAATCATAGTGTCCTTAGCTCCTCCCTTGGTACTTAGCTGAGCTCTACCCCAGCTTCCGATGTCCTCTCATAGCATCCCTGCCCCAACTCTAGCCTCTCGGGTTGTCAAACTGGCACGATGCTGCCTGCTTTTTGCCAGTGCCCCCTTACAGTGAGAAGGGATGTTTGTGCTGCATGGTTAGTGATAGCATCTACATTCTTGTGTCCCCAGAGTAATCCCCGTATCTCGTGACCTGAGTGTTATCACAGGTTCACATTATTAGAAATCTAGGTTCCTTTGCAATATTAGAGATATTCAATAGTTGCTGTGGTTTATTTGTATAATATTCTGGACAGCCTCATTTTACTTTAAAGTGATATTTCTTGATCTCAGCTCTACATTTGAATAATGTAGGAACTAAAACCATGCTAAGATCCCATAATCCAAAGAGGCTAAATTAAAGTAACAATTTTATGTGGATATTTTCAGTTTTACAAGGGATATTCGTCCCATTTTGGACAAAAAAAAAAATGGAACACAGAGACATCAGGTCAATCATATTTGATAAAAATTATTTCTTGATATACTTGTAAAGAGATATAATTTAGTAATTCGAAGTCATTCCATTTAGAAATCCCATTGGGCCTTTTTTAATGAATAGATAAAACGTGTTTATGTTTGGTAACATCCATGTGCATGTATCCAATTAGTGTACCTAAATCTATTACATTTGCATATTAAGGACTGAGTATTACAGCTAGAAGGGAACTTGAAGATTTTTCTCATTTTTGCCCCACCCGTATGGCTCAGTGGTTGAGCATCGACCTATAAACCAGGAGGTCACAGCTCCATTCCTGGTCTGGGCATATGCCATGGTTGTGGGCTCGATCCCCACTGGGGGGTGTGCAGGAGGCAACCAATTAATGATTCTCTCTCATCATTGATGTTTCCATCTCTCTCTCCCTCTCTCCTCATCTCCAAAATCAATTAAATATATATATCACCCTCATTTTCCAGGTAAGAAACCTACCCAGAGAGCCTAGGTCAAGCATGTCAAACTCACGGCCCACAGCCCGCATGCAGCCCACAATGAATATTTTTGCGGCCCAGCCAATATAACGGTATGTAAGAAATGTTTTAATAAAAATTTCATAACTTAACTTTTACATTATCCTGTTATGCATAATTATTAATAACGAACTACAACGTTCACTAGTGACTGATTACAATAATCGTGTTGCATTCATTTCCCTTACGTGCCTTACACCTAGGCACACCATTTCTCTCCACTAATACTAGCCTTGGACTGACTTGTTTGGTGTGCGCAACAGGAACTATTTCGCTTTCGGAGAACAAGAAAAATAGGTTTATTTGCGTTATGCTTATTACTTTGTGCAGTTATTCAGTGTCTGGTAAGTTAATGTTCAAGAAAAATATTAATTTTTATAAGATGTTCTATTATTTTATGTTAACAATTACTCATTTATTTCAGCCCTTTGTATTCAGCATGTCTCTATCGAAATAAACCTACGTTTCTATGAAAATTGAAGCTTTTGTTTTTTTGCATCCCACATAAACTTAAACCTTGTTTATTTGGCCCGTGTTAGCCTTTGAGTTTGACATGCTTGGCCTAGGTGATTTGTCCGAGCACACCCAATTAGGATAGGACCAGAAGCCCTGCCTCCTGAGATCTGTGTTTATTAGCACAGGACTCAGGAATAGAGCACAACCCAACAGTCAGGTCTCTGAAGATGCAGAGCCTGTTATGGCTTCATACTGAGTGAGGAGCTGGGGTTGCAAAGATGAACAAAAGCTCCCAGTCCGAGGGTGCAGCCTGACAATAACAGTCACAGTGCCATGAGATAAGGATGTACTACAGGTAAGACAAAGTTACATGAGTAACAAAGAAGCCCCTTTTACCCTTCCCCTACACCTCATGCAACAATCCATCATATTTATTATATTAATTTGCTTATCAAACCTTCCCTTTCAAACATTATGTGAACTATGTAAGATTTGATCCCACTTAGGTTGCATTATCATAGATTATTATTAGAGGAATCAAAACCAAATGAAATTTTACTATATTTAGTGTTTTCTTTGTTGGCAGAGGGTGCTATGATATACAACTTGTCCTCTATAGTTTTTAAACTGTGTATTATAGGATATATATGAAAAATGTCATCCAGAAAATTTAAGTTTTCCCTAAAGCCTGGCATGGACTGTCATAATCTTAATTTTTAAGAAGGAAGCCTTTTTTATACTAGCTATATATCTTTTTTCAACTGTTTAAAATTATAGATGTAATATGTATTCATTGTTAACAAAGCTTAAATAATATTTTTAAAAGTGTATATAATAAAAGGTGAACATTCTCCTTTACACAAATATATCATTTTCTTCTTTCCCCAAAGTAACCAATATCAGTTTGGTGTATATCCTTCCAAATATTTACATATATGTGTATATACATATATACACCAACACACATATGTAAATGTACATAACATAAATATTAATATAAATAGAGTCAAAATAGCCATATTAGTCTAATTGATTTTTTATTAACTCAGCCAACATAAGAGAATATCCAAAACACTCCACATATATTTAGTGGTTACTTAATAAAAATGAAAACATTCAAAGTGTAGCTACCTTTGTGTGGGCATTTTTATACTCACACTACATATTTTATTTTATGAAAAATACTGTCCTCTTTTGAGAAAATGCTTATAACTAGGATATGTATCTTTCATTACAGAATTCAAATTTTTCCACTGATAGCAGACACTGAGCACTTAAGTATTTGTACATTTTTTGTGCGACATTATGTGGAAATGCTGCTTAAAGACATAATAGAGGCTGGTAGAGTTTGAAATGTTCATCCTCCGCCTTGCCAAACCAAAAAAAATGCATCCAATGTGCTGAGGTAAGAACTCAGATGCTGAGGGCTCAGAAAGCATCCTAGTATCCCAGCGAGTGCACATGTGAATGATCACGATGCAGTGGGCATTTTTAGCCAAATTTATTTTCGTAATGTTTTTTATCAGCTTTGCCACACACGATGCCAGCAAGACACAATCTAGCCCACATTCTCCTTGTCCTTCCACTTAACACTGTATTTTTTAAATCTGTCCATGTCGGAACATATTGATCTATTCCATTCTCTTCAGCAGCTTCAGGCCATCGTACTATACACATTTTTCCATAATTAATTTTAATTTGGCCTCACTCATGAGCACTAAGGGTCTGTAAACTTTAAAAGGCTGCAGTAAACATCCTTATACACATTACTGTTGTGGTCATGTCTGACACTCTTCAGGATAGCTTTCTAGAAGCAAAGTCACTGATTTCAAGGACATGGACATCTTAAACATTGATAGATACTACTGCATTGCCTTCCCACCATAGCATGTGAGAATTCCCAACTCACCCATTTCCAATGGCACTGGATACTATCAACTTTTTAATTTTTGGCAGGTGAGCATAAGGAGAAATGAGAGCAATGTAGTGCATTTGTGGAGAGAAGTTCAATAGTAACAGGTACTGGAAAGACGATGTCAGCACAATAGGAAACAAGCAAATGCCTCTCCTTAGGGAGCTCCTGCCTGGTTACAGAGACCAATAAATAAAATACAGTGGGGCCTTGACTTACGAGTGTCCCCACTAACGAGTTTTTCGAGATACAAGCAGTCTCTCGGCCGATTTTTTGCTTTGAGTTGCGAGCTAAAATTCGGGTTACGAGCCAGCTTCAGATACCCCACCGCTAGTTGGCACAGCGAACGTCACAGTGAACGCCACAACATCAGCCCAGCATCACGTGTCTCACTCGTTCACTTTTTGATTTGACAGACGAGTAATTTGAGTTACGAGCTCCATCACAGAACGAATTAAACTCGTAAGTCAGGGCCCCACTGTACAACGATGCAAGGTGACAACTGAGAAAGGAGAGGTTTATGAAAATTGCAAAGAGAAGCAGATTAGAGCCACATCTGCCTGAAGGGCTTGGGAAAGGCTTTCCTTCATGAGAAAATAATATTTGCTCTAAGGCTGAAGATGAGGCAAGGTTCACCATTGAGGAAAACGGGAAAGGCATTCCAGGCAGGGGAACAGCATGGAGAAAGGCATGGAGCGTGAATGTGCTTGGCAGTGGTGCATGATGGGAGTGAGGGGGAAAGCTGTGGGAAATAAGACCACCAGGTAGGTCAGACCCCATAGAAAGGGCTTCAGGGAAGAGTCATATAATCAGAACTATTTTTTTAGAAAGGTAATTCTGGATGCCTGTAGAGCAAGAATTGAAACAAAAGTATCAGGTACAGCTGGGAAAGAGAGGTTGGAGCCACTGCACTTGTTTCCCTGAAAATAGATATTGTGGTTTGTCCACACCAAGAACACCTTGTGGGATTTCGGTCATGATATCTTAATTCAACAATAGTTTATTGAATAGTTTACCATGAGTTCAGCAGGGCTAGATGCTGAAAACACCCAAAAACTAATGAAATAACTGCTATTTCTTCAACACCTACCAGGCACTTTTTATACCTTGTCTAATCTTTACAATGGTCGTGCCATACCACAAATTAGAAAACAGGTTTTCGAAACTCCACCTGGCCAGGAAGAAGCAGAAACAGAATGAGAACCTGAGACCAGCTCAGTCCAAATCCCATGTGTGTTCACTCATTCTCTGATTATCTTTCCCCCCCTCCCTCCCTCCTTTCCTTCTTTCTTTCCTTCCTCTTTTAATTTTTATCTTTAGCCAAGTTATATGTGTGAATATTTCTAAAAGCCACATATTTACATAAGAAGTCTATATAGTTGTATATCAGTTAGAGTTAAATTTGTTAGTAACAGAGACTGGAAATAAGTAATTTAAATAAGGTAGAAATGTGTTTTTCTTTTATATAAAACACTAGAGGCCCAGTGCACAAGATTTGTGCACTGGGTGAAGGGGGGGTCCCCTCAGCCCAGCCTGTGCCCTCTTGCAGTCTGGGACCCCTCGGGGGATGTCTGCCTAAGCCAGCAGTCAGACATCCCTCTCACAGTCCAGGGCTCTCACAGTCTGGGACCCTTGCTCCTTACCACCTGCCTGCAGCAGAGGCAGGAGAGGCTCCCACCACCACAGCTGCACTTGCCAGCCGTGAGCCTGGCTTCTGGCTGAGTGGTGCTCCCCCTGTGGGAGCGCACTGACAACCAGGGGGCAGCTCCTGCATTGAGCGTCTGCCCCCTGGTGATCAGTGTGCGTCATAGTGACCAGTCGTTCTGTGGTTCAGTTGATTTGCATATTGCGTTTTTATTATATAGGATATCTGAAGGGAAGCAGTCCAGGGTTGAACTGATGATTTCACAGTCATCAGGGAAATGGTCTCCTCCTAACTTTCCTCCTGTGCTTTTGTTTTTATCCTCAAGTTTTTGGTTTTTCATCCTTTGTGCCTACTTTCCATCTTCTAGTTTTCCTCAAGGTCCATGGTAACGGAGAGAGCTCCAGCCATCACATCAAGTAGTAGGTAAAGGAAATAGGAGGAAATGAGGGGCGGGGGGGAAGCTATGTCAACTGTTTTCTCTTTAAAGTGGTTTTATTGAAACTGTACCTTATAAATTTCATTGGCTTCTTCTTGGCCAGAATTTAGTTAAATCAACACATTTAATTCCAAAAGAAGTTGAAGACTGTAATCTTTTAGCTTAGTACATGCTAGCCACTGGGGGAAAAAACAACACTGTGTTTGTTGCTAAGGAAAAAAATAAAAATATATGTTGAGTGGGGAATTCATACTTTCTTTCATAGCTTACACACACACACACACACACACACACACACACTCACACACTCCCAGATAGCAGTTACCTTGATCCACAATACCCACAATTTCTGCTCTCCAAAGCCAAACATTTTCAACACTTGTAGCTAATTTCTTATGGAGATTCACCAATATATTTCTAAATAACATGCCAGTGTTTTCTAATTTCTCAGTTTTAAATAGTATCTATTGTCTACTATGAAAAATACATCTTTTTATATACATACCCACATACTCTAAAAATGGCTGCATCATTTTTGTCTAAATATTTTTGCAGAATTTTGATTATAGAAACATAACCTGAGCCTTTTAATGCACTATGTTTATATTTCCCTCTCATAGTAACTGTTTCAGTTATATATTGCTGCATAACTAACCAACTTGGAATTTAGTTTCTTATAACAATAAGAATGTGTTCTGCTTCCTAGTGTGCAGTTTGGCTAGAGCTTAGTGGGGGATGCTTTTCTCTGCTCCATGCAGCCTCAGCTAGGGTGGCTCAGGAGGAGGAGGCTGGACAATCCACTTTCAAGGTGGCTCACATAGCTGGCAAGTTGGTCCTGGCTGTCAGCTGAGGACCTTGGTTCCTCTCCATAGGCTGCTTGGGCTTCCTCATGGCATGGTGGCTGGATTCCAAGGCACATGTCCCAAGTAAACAAGATAGAAATGCATCCATGATCTAGCCTCAGAAGTCACAGCGTCACTTCTGCCGTATTCTGTTGGTCAAATAATTCACAACGGGTCATGAAATTCAAGGGGAGTGGGCATACACTCCTGCTGGGAAGTGAAGAAATTCTAGAAGAGCATACAAGATGGAAAATATTACCATGGTCATCTTTGGAGACTGTGATACGTTGTGTCTTAGTCTGTTCAGGCTGCTACAATAAACCACCATAGATTGCATAGCTTATAAACAACATAAATTTATTTCTCACAGTTCTGGAGAATGGAAATTTCAAGATCAAGGTCTGGTGAAGACCCACTTCCTGGTCCATGGACAGCCGTTTTCTCTCTGTAACTTCACATGGACTTCACATGGGCATGATCTGGGGCCTCTTCTAAGGGTACTAATCCCACAGGAGGCCTAATCACCTCCCAAAGGCCCCACCTTCAAATACCCTCCCAGGGAGGATTAGGTTTCCAGGTGTGAATTTTTGGAAGACACACACATTCAATGTAGAGGACTCTGCAATAATTTTTTGTTTTCCTTGATCTTTTCATATGATACTTTTCTTGTCACTCTTACTTATTCATTCCAAAATCAGCCAATAAAGCTGTTTCTTTCTTCTCAGTACCTTCAAACTCATTGAGTAATTGCTTCCTCCTACTCTTTTTTGGGTATCCTTGTTAGAGCCTCAGTTCTCTTCTCCAATCTAAATTGGTCACTCTGTGTACCTCCTGAACAGCTGTGGGTCCAAGTTCTCTCCTCCCCATCATTCTGGAAATTCTAATTTATGTTTTTATAAAATATACTGTTATTGATTTCAGAAAGGAAGGGAGAGAGAGAATCATTACTGGACTGCTTCCTGCATGCCCCCTACTGGGGATCAAGCCTGCAACCTGGACATGTGCCCTGATTGGGAATCGAACTGTGACCTCCTGGTTCATAGGTTGATGTTCAATCACTGAGCCACACTGGCCCGGCTCTACTCATTTATTTTTGCAGTAATCCCATTTTCTAGATCCAGTACTTCTTGGAAAAGGTGTGTACTAGAATGAATGGTGGCCCCCAAATATGTGACCACATCCTAAACCTCAGAATCTGCGACTATACCCGTATCTGGAAAAAGGGTCTTTGCACATATAATGAAGTTATGGGTCTCAAGGTGAGACCATCCTTGATTATCTAGTTTGTTCCTAAATCCAGTGACAGGTGTTCTTGTAAGAGACAGAAGTGGGAAGACACAGAAGCTGAGAAGAAGGCCCTGTGAAGATGGAGGCAGAGACTGGAGGGATGTGAAGGAACAGCCATGAGAAGCGGGAAGAGACCAGGCATGAATCTCCCTTAGAGCCTCCAGAGCGGTGTGGCACTGTTGATACCTTGATTTCAGACTTCTGGCCTCCGGACTCTGAGAGAATGAATTCTGTTGTTTTTAACCACCTGGTTTTTGGTCATTTGTTATGGCAACTCCAGGAAATGAATACAGGGCATTCTGGCATAAACAGCATCTTTGAGACGTGTTTATTATGTATGCATTCTTGGTTTATAGTTTTCTTGGTATGGAATCTACTTGCAAAGTAATGATTATCTTTTCAGATACAGGTATAAGTTGGCATTATTTTGTGAATAAGAGCTTTCCCTATCCCATCTTTTTGTGTATTTTTTTTTACTATCAGTTTAGACTAGTCAGTATGATATAATCAATTCCTATAATTATCCAATATGATGATAAATTATCCCAAATTTTAACCAGTGAGAGCCCCTTCAAATTGGCTTTTGTGCCTTTTCCACATGTTCCCATCAGTTGTTTAGCACAAAGCTCACCATGTCTTTTCTCTGTCTGATCTCTGAAGCCAGCTGTTTCTCCAAGGAGAACTGACTCATTTACTGGGGAATGGCATTTAGAAACCAGGATCTGAATATTGAGTATAATATCATTCCTATTTCTTACCCTGCATATAGGACCATTTTTTCATCTCTCTGGAATCTTTCAGGACCTTGCCCCTGTCCTCACCTAGTATTCTAAACTTTCATGATAATCTGCCTTGGGACTGTTTTCCATTTATTGTGGCTTTTTCAATCTAAAAACCCATGGCCTTGAGTTCTAGAAATTGTCTTTAATTATTTCGTGATGATTTTCTCCCCCTCCATTTTGCCTATTCTTTTTTCCTAGAATGCCTATTATTTGGCTGTTGGATTATCCAGGGATTTTTTTGTTCCTCTTCTGGCCACAACTTCAAGTACAAGACATTATTATATACTGATTGCATATAACAAGGCTCAAGGAAATAACAGCTTGGTGGTTAGTGAGAATCTAAAGCATAGAAGGTAGAAGACTTGGAGGCAACTGTGTCTCACTGAAGCAATGGTGATATGTGAGAAATACGGTGTAATGGAAAAAGCAGTGTACTGAAAGGCAGAAAAATATACTACAGCCTTAGCTCTACCACTTACTATACTAGTTTAAGGAATGTGGTAGATTGTCTACAAAGGTGGTTGCCAACAATTCCTTCCACTAGTATGCACACATGTCACTCCCTGTATGAAGAGGTGGCATCTGTTTCCCCTTCCCTGGGTTATATGACTTGCTTTGACCAATGAATTTCAGTGGAAGTGACACTGTTCCAGTTCTGTGTCTGCAGCTTCTACTTTCACTCTTGAAAACGAGCAACTGGCAGCTGGAGAGAGGCCCTTTTGGGTCTTGCAGCCTCATCTGGGTCTTCCTGGCCAACGCTAACTAGACCAGAGAAGGGCTGACCCAGTGAACTCTGCCCTTTGTAAAGTCGTGAACAAATAATTGATGGTGGTTCTAAGCCTTTAAGATTTGGAGCTGGTTTGCTTCTGGGAATAGGTAACTGAAATAGAAATTAGTACGTGGAGTGTTGCTGTAACAAAACCCCAAAATATGTGACATTGACTTTACTGCCAGGCAGTCATAACAGAGAGAAGACTGTTGGTGGAGGTTGGAAGAGTGATGAGGAAATTGCTATGGGAGGTTGGGTAAAAGGCAACCTAGGCTATGTATTGGCAGATGTTTAACAATATTGTTGCCTATGGTAACATGAATAATAGAAAATGTGCCCAATGAACTGCTAGCCAAGGGGATTTTCAGAATGTTGAAAGTATCAATGGTCTTCTTTTAGCTGCTTATGATAAAATACAACAAGAAAGAAATGCACTAAAGAAAGAAATGCTTGGTTTTCAAGCAGAATTCTACCCAGTGGAAGATTTACAAAATACGTGGAAATTTACAAAGTAAGTATAGCCTCAGGGTAAAGATCAGATCATGTGTGGCCACAAAACTTTTTTTATTATTGAGATTTCAGAAAGATTTGATATTACTTTGAAGATGATTTCAGGGCTTCTACGAATCTTACATGCATTGTTCAACTACAGCCTAATACGTACAAAATAGAGAGAGAGGTCTGTTTTCAGAAAGATTCATGAATGTGGACTTTTGAGCATGGGGTAAACCTCAATAAGATTTACAGAAGATCCACAATTTTTGAGAAAATTGTATTGGATATGAATTTTAGAGCATGGAGTGAAGCTTAATAAGATTTATAGAAAGTCCACATAGTTTTAAAGAAAATTGTATTAATTAAGGAACTGCTATCTTGGACACAGAAGTTCAAAATTTAAAAAGGTTTCTGGATCTTTGAGTTTCTATTGGCATGAAGCAGAGAGCTACCCAGCTACAAATCTGGGCCAGTTGTAAGGAAAAGGTAAGACTATCTCGGAGAGTGGAGCCAAGAGTCCAGAGGGCAAAGCCAAAATCTTATCAGACAATGAATTAAAGCAAGGATCAGCAAACTGGAGCCCACAACGCCAACCCAGCCTGTTGGCTATATTTGTATGGTCTCTAAGCGAAGAGCATTAATAGCTTTTGCTTCTGGAAAGCCAGCTGCCATTACTAACTACCTGGTACAGAGAGAGAGGAGGACCTAGAGGATGAGAGGTCAGGGAAGAAAAAGATCCAGCTGGCTCTCAGCCATTCTAAGAACCCAAGCTGAGGCACCAGACAAAGGAGCAAAGCCACTTTCCATCCTCCAGACCCATTGAGCTGCCCCGCTCAGCATCGTGAGGCGCAGAGCCAAGCTATCCCCACCGAGTCCTGTTCAAATTGTAAAATCAAGAGCAAATATATGGTTATGTTTAAACCACTAAGTTTTGGTGGCAATTTGTTACATTGCAACAAGTAACTTGGGTGCATTATTTAATCTCTGGACTGGGCAGGAAACTTTATTTGGGCTCCAGTTTCTTCATCTATAAAAATTTAGAATTGGGCAAATTAATCTCTTAAAGCTTCATTCTGCTGTGACATTCTATTACTGGGTGAATAATTCTAGCCTATAACTTTTAGTGAGTGCCTATCAGTGCTAGCAAGTCACTATTAGAGGTGTTGAGGTGCAGGAGATGGGAGTGTGAACAAAACAACTCTGGCCTTTGAGGACAGCATGTGTAACAGCAGATGTAATCTGGGATCTGTTGTAGTAAACACTCTCCCACACCATAGGAGAAAAGAAAGAAAAAAAAAAGAGAGTCTTTGCACTAAGACATTTGTAAGTTTTTTTTTTTGTTTTTTTTTTTGTTAATCCTCACCCGAGGATATTTTTTCCATTGATTTTTAGAGAGAGAGGAAGAGAGTGGGAGAGACAGAGAGAGAAACCTGGATATGAGAGACACATCACATCCACTGGACTGATTGCCTCCCACATGCACCCCAGGCTGGGGATGGATCCTGCAACCAAGGTATGTGCCCTTGACCATGCCCTTGACTGGAATCAAACCCATGACCCTTCAGTCCAGGATCCTGTGCTCTATCTACTTAGCTATACCGGCCAGGCCAAATTCTTTTACATTAGCATAATTGGCCCACATGCCTCAGTTATTGCTAAACCATGACTTCTAATTGCTTCATTTTTATAATAACATCAGTGTATATTCTGTAGCATGAAGCAAAGTCTGGCTACTGCAAAGAGCTGTTTGGATTTGCTGGGTGCCTAAGATAAACAGAAACATTTTTGTGTGTACTTGGTGGCTTTCATGTATTCCACATGATTGGACTCAGATCTTATCTTCTGTAGAGGACCTATCACCCATGGCACAATTTGGAGTAAGAGACTGTGGAATCTGCCTAGAGGAGTAGAGAAAGGTGGTAGAATCCTGTCCAACCATTACTGTCTGTCCCGGAATG
Source organism: Myotis lucifugus (assembly GCF_000147115.1). Taxonomy (NCBI): domain Eukaryota; kingdom Metazoa; phylum Chordata; class Mammalia; order Chiroptera; family Vespertilionidae; genus Myotis; species Myotis lucifugus. The sequence goes on from NW_005871252.1 coordinate 1,860,801, forward strand.
TTTATAGTAGAAGTAGGCAGTTTCTGCCCTGGAAGGCGTTTGGCCTAAATTGAAGAGCTATAAATGTAAATCAGAAATTGTATCAAAATTACTTTCTGTTTGTCCTCCTGATAGGGCTTATCATGGATCATTCCAAGTGGAAGAACAGGGTTGCCATGAGCTCTGGGCTGAGTGGCCCGAGACCCCATTTGCAGTCTGGACTTGGCAGCTAAGTGGCATGACAATAATGTCTTTTGGCCTTGCTATCGCTTTTGATTCCCAGGAGTGAAATGATGCTCAACTGGAAAGTAAAAATGAATGTTAAGATAGATGGGAGAGCCCGGCTGGTGTGGCTCAGTGGCTGGGCATTGACCCATGAACTAGGAGGTCGCTGTTTAATTCCCAGGTAGGGCGTGTGCTGGGTTGTGAGATCTATCCTCAGTAGGGGGCCTGCAGGAGGCAGCCAATCCATGATTCTTTATCATTGATTTTTCCATTTCTCCCTCCCACTTCCTCTCTCTCTAATATCAATTGAAACATTTTTTTTTAAAGGTAGGTGGGAGATTAAAACACAAACGCATTAAGACTAGGAGAAAGAGCTGCATGAGTGAGTGTGGAAGGAGGGAATCCAAAGAGGCAGGGATTCTTAGCGTTAACATTTCTGCTTGTTTGAGTCCAGTGTTTGCGCAGTCACACAAAACCATGTTTGCTTAGTGTTGCCCCTGTGGCCCGTGGAAGCAAAGCCGCAGAGAAGAAAAGCGAGAGAAACTGCTCAGCACTAAGTGAGGGAGCTGCCGAAGTGGCTGTGAAAAACAGACAATTCTGAAAAAAGGAGCGGAGGAACCTCCTTTGTTGGAAATCCAGGTCCGAAGCCCCGGCCCCACCCAGCCCGGGAAGGCCTGCCAGGAGGACGCGCGGAGCTGCCTGGCGCTCGGGGGGCTGAGTCGGGGGCCCCACAGGCTGGGAGCGCAGAGCAGAGCTCTCCCAGGGAAAAGGCGCCTCCCGGGGGCGGGAGGGGCTGGGATCCCGGCTCCCGGCTTCTGCACCCCCTCCCACGCCCCCCGTCCCTGCTCTGGCCTCGGAGTCTTGGCAGGGCGGGAGCCGCAGGCTCGCCCTCCCCGCTCCTCCCGGGAACTGCTGGCCAGAGGTTAAGCTAACATGTTTGCAGACGGTAACGGGGAGCTGGATGCCAAGGGCCCCAGCTCAGGGGAATCACGACTTATGTTTCTTGGAACAATTTTTCCTTCCATTGCATTGACGCCAAAAAAGAAAAAAGTTGCTTAACTAAGCTCAGAGTCTACTAAAGTCTTGTGAATTTATTAATCAAAACCAGGGCGGAGGACGCCGCGTGGCGCTCGAGAACTGGAATGGGGAAGGGGGGAACACCATGGCCGTCGAGGAAGCCTCCGGGGCGCCTGGCTGGAGGGCAGGGCCATGGCGGGGGGCGCTCGGGCGCAGCGCGGGGAGCGTTCCAGGGCGAGGCTGCCCTCCTGGCGGGCGGGTCGGGGAGGGTGAGTCAGCCTGGCTCCGGGTGGGAGCGGACGGGGAAGGGGGAGGCGGGGCGGGGCGGGGCAGGCGGGCGGGGCGGGCCTCGCCTGCAGAGTGAGGATGTGGCGGCTATAAATGCCCCACCCAGGCCAGACGGCCGCGCTCGGCATCTGGGGACACTCACAGCTCTCGGCGCCCGGCCCAGGTAAGCGGGGCGCGCCCTGCCCGTCCGCTATGGCCCGGGGCCCGCAGCACTAGCGGGGCGCGGAGAGGCCGGGAGAGACGGCCTTGCAGAGGCTCGGGCGACGGGGACCTTGTAGGCCATCCGGCGGAGGGGCTGGGGGACGGTCCGCACGGGGTTTCTGCGGAGAGCGGGGCGCAGTGGCCAGGGGGTCCGGGCTGGAGTGAGGGGCCGGGTGTGCCCTGGCGTTGGGGGTACGGGCAGAGGGACCGGGTCGTGCATTCACCCCCGAAGGCTCTCAGGAAGCCCGGGGAGGCAGCGCAGGGGAGGGGTGCGAGGGAGGCCCCGCGTTCCGGGCAAGGTGGGGGTTAGGGTGTGGCCGCCCGGGGAGCCGCAGGTCCCAGCGGAGCAGTCAGCGGGGCATTTACCTCCGCGTTTAATGGAAGCTTTCCGGCCATCTAGAAAGTAGTCCCCCTCTGTTCCAAGTTACTTTACTGAAACAAACGCGCATTTGTGGAACTTGAACCGACCAGTGGGAGGGAAGCCGTGGGGGCAGGATGAGGGGTGGGAATTTCTAGTAGCAAACCCCTCTCCCCAATAAAACAAAGCAAAATGAAAAGAAAAAAACCTCAGCTCATTCTCCTTTGTCTAGATTATTCTGTAAGAGAGGCAGCTTCTGATTTCCGTAGATCTGGAGCGTTTCCCACTTGGCTGACCACTTTTGAGTCAGGGAGGAAGTGTCCCCGGGGTTCTGTGGGGAGGGGTGCCACCATGATGCCACAGTGAGTCAGGGACTGAGTACAGAAAAGGGTGGGGCCCCTGGGCCTCTCCTGCAGCCCTGTGGGGTGGGTCCCGCCTGGTGTGGGGGGCTGGATTCCACCACCTGGCTGTTGAGAACCTGCGAGATGAACATCAATTTTCTTATCTATGAATGTGGGTTAAGGATATCCATTTTTACCTCCACTCACATGAGGTTATTGAACATTCCAAAAAAAATGTTCATTCAAAAATAAATATGTAAAGCATACCGAAAACATTGTGCCATACAATTCTAGAGCGCCATTTTTGTGTTAGGATTTGTCATTTTGAAGCTATGGGTATTCCGAATTGGTGTGTAAAAGAGCAGTGTACTTAAGGGTGCACGTTGGGTCTTTACCAAGCACTTTAAGTTCTGGAGTCCAGGAATCGGGCCCCTGCGTTCAGACAGATGTTGTTCGGAAGTGTGTGCTACTGTGCCTGCGTGTTTCAAACTTGGAGGTTTGAAACACGGGATGCACCTTCCCACTGACACAATGTCAGGGGAGGCGCCTTGGTTCCCAGGGTAGCTCAGAAACACCTGCTTAAGTGCACGGACAGTACATGCCTGCTGTGGCCGGGGGGGGGGGGGGGTGGGGGTGGAAAGGTGAGGGAGGATATGTGTAGGAAGAATAAACCACAGAAATATTTTTTCTGGAACTTTTATTAGTTTTAAGGTTGACACAGATTAAATTACCTTAATTTGAAAAATATGTCTTTGCCCCCCTCCCCCTCCACTTTTCTCTGCCTTCCTCCTGCCTCCTTCGAGACCCTCTTTCTTGATTGACATCTGATCAAAGTCATCCAGGCCTATCCACTTCTGCATCCCCCCCTCCTTCCCATTCCATTGGCCTTAACACCTAGCTAGAGATTAGAGATTAATATTCAGTATTGGGAGTGGTTGGTGGTCCTAATCTTCAACACCCCAGGGGAGTTGTGTTATGAAAAAAACACACAACAAACCCACAAGAAAACCTCGTTACCCAAACACACCTGTAATTCATAGAAGTGGAAGCTATGGAATCAAGGAGCCACGTAACATTCAGGCATTGTGAAGAACGATTTTAGTTGAGGCCAAGTTCGGAGAGGTGTCCCCTGTGGCCAGTGGTGTGAAGACATTCCCGCTTAGCAATTTCCTCCCCTCTCCTAAGTCCCTTTGTTCTCTAAAAGCTTCAAGGGTTTCTCCAGAAGGATCCAGCATCTGCAGTAGAAGGGTGTGCCCATCAATATGCATTTTTTCAGTTAGGGGTTTATGATTTAGAGACCGCTTGGATTTTGTAATTTCCTGCAGTGCCAAGTGGCCTGCCTGGGGTACATGCCCAGGAAATATTGCTGACTCACTGGCTTTGATCAGGAGCTTGGTCTTGGGTTGGCGTCTCAATCTTTAAGATCCTGTGCCTGAGCTATTAAACTACTTCATTGATTGTCTTTAGGCCAGTAGACCTGGCCATTAGTTTCCTGACTAATTTCTAATTTAAGTAGTTTTGCTGGCAAGATAGACATCTTTCTGTACTTGCTATTGATTTTGAGGTTTGTAGGCTCTTCCTGCACCATTGGCAGGAGGCTCGGGCACGAACACCCTGTCCTGGGCCTTTGTTCTCCCTCTTGGCTTGTGCAGGCTCTGGGCCTACGGAGGCATTTTTCATTAATTGAGCGTGGGTGTGTCACAAAGGAGTCCCGGGCTCTGCTGGGCTGCTTTCAACATCATTGGTTCCACAATACTTACTAACCACTGCTCTGTTCTGTTCACAGTTATAGGCATTGGAGACACAGCAGTGAACCAAACAGACAGAAAAATAGACAAAGTAAGTGCATTGTACAGGCAGTAATTGGATTTTGAATGTTCCGTATCCCCAAATCGGTTAGTTTCCAAGTTGACTGGGGCTCCTTGCCCCTTTATTCCAGCTGCTCCACAGACCTGAGCATCACATTTAACCGCAGGGAAACTGTTCTGAAAGTTATTGTGGTTTAACCTGTCTCTTGGATTTGATTGTGAGAATCTGATAGAATTGGAATGTTCTGATTGAAATAGAATGCTTTTTTTAAAATATGGGAATCCACCCTCATTTTCCCTGGTGCCACACCCTATTCTAGTTTTAGGCTAACTCAGAGGAAATTCCAGTCCTTAAAAAAAAAAATTATTTCCGCCCATTCTCTGTCTGGTATATTTGTCCTTCTCCTATTGCCAGAGGCAGTCCCCATCTCCTTTGTTGGGGAGCAGGTCAGCAGGAGGAGTCAGCAGATACCCAGGCTTCAGAGATTACCTCCGGATCTCCTTTTCAGGGTACAACCTGAAGCTTTTCAACCACCTGAGCTCCATCTTGTCAGAGGTCAATAAGCATCCACATAGCCGAATCCCAGGCTGCTGTGGGAAGTCCTGACTTCCAGGAGTGGCGGTGACTGGGATCCTTGCCCTTTGTCTCCTTGCCACGCCCAGTCTACACCCGCACAGCGCACGGGAAATCAGAGGCCCGAGGCCTCTCCGGATCCTTTCTCCTTCCCACCTCCTTCCTTTCCTTTCCTGCCATAGGAGATGTGGGTTCCATGTCCACGTGGACCAGTGGACAGAGCTAGGAGAGGTGGGGTGCCGAGCTGGGCTGGGAATGGGCTGCATTTTATGAGGAGAAAGAAGTTGCCAGGCTTTGGCAAAGATTTGCATGGAAGCTGGGAATTGAAGCCTCCAGCTCTGAATGAGTGGAACTGGAAACCCATTGGAGATAGTCTGTGGGAGGCAAAGAAAATTGAGGAAGGTGGGTACATTGGAAAAGAAGAGGGAAGAAAAAAAAAGACAGAATAAGGAAAGACCCGGTGTGTGTAAATCCTCCAAAAATGTGGCTGAACGCCTAGTGTGTGCTGGGCTAGGCACTGTGCTCAGACCCATGAGGAAATGCATGAGTAAGACAGAAACCCTGTGGGCGGATGGAATGGGAGCTCGCCTATAGACTCTCTGCTCTGAAATTTCAGACACACTGGAGAGCCACAGCCCAGAGCAGGAAGAGGTGCAGGAGAAAAGGTAACAGTATTTTTTGTGTCCTGAGGTCTTATGAGGATGTTAGCGGACCATGATTGAGAGAGCACAGTGGAGGGAACTTGGAGGACCTGGGCCTAGAGGTAGCAGGACAGCGCTAAGTGTGTTTGGAGAACGATACCATTGGCATTCGATTTCAATGCTGGTGTGTGTGCATGCGTGTGTATGTGTGTGCATGTGTGTGTATGTGCGTGTGTGTGTGTGTGTGTGTGTGTGTGTGTGTGCGCGTGCGCGCGAGTGTGTAAGAGATATTTATGAATCAATCTGTAAAGTCCAGAGTGCGGAAGATCTTGAAGGCTGAGTTTAGACTTTCTTTCTGTTGGCAGCAGGCCCCATTGGAAATACAACATGCAGGCCATAAAACACTGAAATGGAGCTGTCGTTGTGAAGGCCTTGATTTCTGAGCTCTGAGAGTGCTTCCTGCCAACTGACCTCATTCTTCCTGCTGGTCTCTTTCCACCCACTCCATCCCTTATCAGGAGGCTGAGTAGGAGAGGCTCTGAGAGCAGGAGGCTGCAACCTGCCTGTAGGTAGCAAACAAATATTGACTCAGATCCAGCAACAAAAGGGACAAGCAGGCGCAAGTGGTGCCCTGTCCTTCCCGCCCAGTACTATCAAGGCTGGAGGGCGAATTCCAGGATTTCTGGAGAATGACTTGGCCCTGTGACTCAGGCTTAATCAAGACCATAAAACCAAGGAGAAAAGTGTGTGCTTTCAGGAAGTTTCTGTTAAATAAAAATGCTTGGGGGAGGGGTGGAGAGTGGAGTACAGTGGCACTCCCTGCCCACCCCCACGAATGGGTTCTTCCCCCCCCCCCACTCCCCCGTTCCTTTAAAATTGTGGCTGGTCCTTTAGACCCAGCATTTTGCACAGTAAGGGCTTTGGTGGGGAAGCCCAAACCTCCACACTCCCCCCCCCCACACCCCAAAAAAACAAACTCCCCACCGCCACACCCACCCCCGTGGATTTTTTTGGTTTAGAAATTCTCTTTTGTGTCATCCAGTCCCTGATTGATTCAGCATGGTTGCTAGGGCTGTGTTTTGTGGTTACGCATCAACACTCCACTGTGAAACTCTAAAGTGGGTGTGTCAGCGAAACTGTTGGATGGTTGTCAGGTTCGCTCTGCAGACCAGCCCTGTTGCAACATGTTTTTGTTTGTTTGTTTGTTTGTTTGTTTGTGGGAATTCATATTTGGTCTTTCTGGAGCTGACTCTTAATTCATTTCCTATAACTTGTTTTTACTATCTCAAGTGTTTACTTTTAGGCTTACTCTTTTTTTGTTTGTTTCCACTTGTTTGCAAACTGTTATTTTTCTTTTGTGGGGAGAAGGTAAAGCCGTTTCATTGTAACTGTTTTTTTGTTCTAACTCTGTTTGAAGTGAAACAATAATGTACAAAACAATCTGTCGGGTTTTAAAAAAGGACAGACCCTTTAAATTATCTTTAAGCTAGACCTCATGCTAACTGTAAATCATTTGGTTTTCGACAGTGTTTCATTAATGTCTAGCTTTTCACTCCAGTAAGAGCTACTTTAGTCAGGCAGTTAACAGTCTCCTTTATTAATATTTTCAAGGTAGAGGAGTCCGCTCTGTTCCCTGCGTTAGGGTGGAGTTGAGTGAGTCTGTTCTTACCCCAGTGGCGAATAATTTCAAACCAGTTTGAAGCGGGTGTGGCTTTTCAGTAAGTCTATTTTCTTAAAGGAAAAACTTTCCCTGATAAAGGTGCTAATGATCTTGTCTGGTAGCCCAGCCCTTCTCTGGGAATGGAAGGTACTGGTATGTAGAGATTCTCACCAACAGATTGAATTTACTGATTTTTTTTTTCTTTTTGCAAGTCCAAACCAGTTGGGGATCCGGGTGCGGTGGAGTGCTGGGAGGAGAGCTGCAGACTGCCCTGTGGAGCGGTGTGCAGAAAGGCGGGGTTCTGCTGTCAGCGCGCTGGTGAATTTTACTGTGCTCAGGAGTTGGTGGGAACGGAATCGCCTCCTGGCGCATAGACTTGATTTTATTCTCATTTAGAACAACAGGTGCACAAAGGCAGAGCTATTGTTTTCAGTAAGAAAATTCAGCCTCCAGAGCAAGTGCTGTGAACAGAGACTATGCGTATTGGGAACGAATCACGTTGGCTTTCTGGCCCTCCAGTGTTCCCAAGCTTCCATGTGTACCATTCAGAAATGTGTATTTAGGGCCCCGCGAGGACCCACAATAGGCATGGCTGGTTTAAGCCTGTCTTCTTGTTCTTCTGACACCCAGGGACATTCCCGTCCATCTGCCAGGCTCTCCCCACGTTTCTCCAGCTCGAATCTTTCACTACCTCACCCTTTAGGCCAGCGGTTCTCAACCTGTGGGTTGCGACCCTTTTGGCGGTCAAACGACCCTTTCACAGGGGTCGCCTAAGACCATCCTGCATATCAGATATTTAAATTACGATTCATAACAGTAGCAACATTACAGTTATGAAGTAGCAGCGAAAATAATTTTATGGTTGGGTCACAACATGAGGAACTGTATTTAAAGGGCCAGAAGGTTGAGAACCACTGCTTTAGGCTCTCAGGTGACCTCACTCCTATTGCTTTTATCATCCTCTTGGTGTCTTCATCCCTTAGAACAGTGATGGCGAACCTATTACACGCATGTCAGAGGTGACACACGAACTCATTTTTTTGGTTGATTTTTCTTTGTTAAATGGCATTTAAATATATAAAATAAATACCAAAAATATAAGTCTTTGTTTTACTATAGTTGCAAATATCAAAAAGTTTCTATATGTGACACGGCACCAGAGTTAAGTTAGGGTTTTTCAAAATGCTGACACGCCGAGCTCAAAAGGTTTGCCGTCACTGCCTTAGAACGAAGAACAGCTGTGGTGAAGTTGAAAGGGCAAAGACCTAAGAGTCAGAGAGCCTGGGATCGGCCCTGTCTCCCTACTCATCAGCCAGGTGACCTGGCTAATCTAATCTCTCAGGTGTCTCACTGGGGCGAGGAGGGAAGAGAGCAGACGGCCCTGCAGGGTGGGGTCTGCATTTCATCGTTGGTTGTCAGTGCGCTGGTGAATTTTACTGTGCGGGCGAGTGTGTACTCAGCCTTAATGCTGTGCGGGCGAGTGTGTACTCGTTAGGACTCTGTTCATAGATTATTTGAATGTTCCCAGTGTTTGTAACCTACAGTAACACTGCCAAGACTGTCTTTTTCCGCTTTCAAGAGTAGCAGCACACTGACACGGTCTCATTAATCACCTGTACTATATTAAGCTAATGTTTTAACAAACACGAGTGGGAAAGCCAACTCTTTCTTCTAGCGACCAATCAATCATGCACGGAATGACTTGGCTTTGCCAGGGGAATTGGATGCAATAAAGAAACAGGGGCCATAGTTTATTTCTACGGTGAAGATAAAGTTTGCCATGAAGCTTGCAGGAAATAGGAAATAGTTACATAGCTACAAAAGACATGCATGGAGTAATAGCCAGTTTCATGGACATTACTTCGTGGTTATTGACATATTTGCTTTTTCTGCAGAATGATTATAAATAATATACGTGCAAATGATTAATTATGCAAAATAGCAGCTCACTGTTTCAAAACGTTTATTTAGCACCTAATGTGTGGGGAAACTGAGACTCCCAGGGAGACTAGATAAAGCATATTGCCTGCTGCACTGAACTGGACGTCAGCATTTGCCGTTTGAATACTTGGTACGTGGCAGGAACTCAGGACACTTGTGGTCAGTGGATGACTCTAGCGGCATCAGTAAGTGCTCCTGGCACTGAAAGGAGGGAGAGAGCACTGTGGAATGGGGGCTGCAGCTGCCCCGTTAGAGCAGAGGCCAGGGCAGCGGCGGCCTGAGGAATGGGCAGGCTCTCTAACTAGAGCAGCTGCGAGTAAGGCGATGGGGGGAACAGGCATCGAGGCGCTGTGGATTAAAGGAGCACAGTGTGTCTGCTGAGAAGCAAGTCCACTTTTGCTGGGGAGTAGACAGAGGGCGCTGAGGCTGGGTTCCCGTGCCAGTCTTTTTTTTTTTCATGTTAAGTTTTTAATGAGAGTTGTATATACTATTACTTTATTCCTGCATCTTCTCAATTTTTTTTTCCTTGTATTTGCCTTTTTCTTTCCTACTTGGTGAGATTTGGTTTTACATCCAAGGACCTTTTTGCGATCTTTGTCCAGCTTCAGTCTGGTGATGACCACCTCGCTGGGGTGAACGCCCACATGCGCAGTTGCACCCTTAGCTTCCTCCCGCTGCACTCGTTCAGTGTCAGTGACGTATTTCTTCCTGTAAACCTGCACTACTTTGCCAATTTGCTGCCCTTTGTCATGTCCTCGGACAACCTGAACGTCATCATCCTTTCGGATGGGCATGCATGGAACACTGCTTCTCAGCTCTTGGGAAAGAGAAGATGTAATCTTCCCACTGGCACTGCTACGGTGGCCGCAAAAGGGACCCGTATGAATCTTTGAGGGCTAAACTGAGCTAGAGTGAGAGGCCGCCACCGAAGGATGGGTTAGGAACACGATCAACTAGAGGGCCTGAATGGGCAGTGGCACGGAGGGCTGATCGGAGGGAAGGGCAGCACAGCTTGTGCACAGTAAAACAGGAAGGAAGTTTGTGGGGCTTTTAAACATCCCTGTTTTCTGTCTCTCCTCAGTGTGTCGTGGCTGTGGGAGGAGAGTGGACCTGAGTGGAGAGTGTATACCAGCCTGTCTTTGATTTGTACAGTCCTGAGGGGGCCCCAGGCAGAACATGGCTAAGCAGCTGCCTGCAAAGCCAGGGCTCCGTAAAAATGCACTGTGCCTCTGTGGTGGAGATTTCTGAAACAATAGAGCCAACGGGAGGTGCCTGGTTTAATGAATAAATGGGATTTAGTCCCCACTTCCCTGTAAGCAGAAGCAGCTCTGTTTTCATCTCTGACTTAATGGTTCCCGGTGTGTTTGGCATTTTTATTTCTTAGGTGTATACAGTGGGGACTGGTGGCAGGAGCCGACCCGTCGCTGTAGACGTCGCTGTAGACCTAGTCCTCTTCTGGTGGAGCCCCGGGGGGGATAGCCATGGCCTGCCGGAGAGATGCAGTGTCCTGGGGTGATTCTCAGGTGGAAGGATACTGATGGGACCCTGTGGAACATTTCTTGGCCCAAGTTGGAATTGGAGATTTCTTGAGCAGACTCAAACTCGTTTGTCTTACGAGGAATCTCAAACTTAGTCTTTAACTGACCCAGCCACTCCAAAGGTTTTGGGCAGTGCAGGACCCTCTAGACCAGTGGTCGGCAAACTGAGGCTCGGCAAACTGCAGCTCGAAAGTCACATGCGGCTCTTTGGCCCTTGAGTGTGGCTCTTCCACAAAATACGGACTTCTGCGCACGGGCCACAAAGTTTCATTGCACTGTAACGAGGAGGACACTGTTCGATTCCCGGCCAGCGCACATGCTCGTTTTGGGAACACCATCCCCAGTAGGGGACATGAAGGAGGCAGCTGATCAGTGATTCCTACCTTTGATGTTTCTAGCTCTCTCCCTCTCTTTTCCTCTCTGAGATCCATAAAAATATATTTAAAAAAAGAAATAGGTAAAATGGAATTTAAATCGTTTTTTTTTTATTTAACCCAGTATACCCACCACTTCATAACTATAATATCTAATCAATGTAAATTATTGAGAGATTGTTACATTCTTTTCCTCATACCGAGTCTCCCGAAGCTGGTGTGCACTCGGCGCTTAGAGCACCTCTCCCTTTGCACTGGACACTTGCCAGGTGCTTGGCAGCCACAGGTGGCCGGTGGCTACTGATTGGAAAGTCCACCTACAGAGCAAGACCTTTTGAGAAGAAGAAGAAAAAAGAGACTTTCTTTTTCAGGGCAGTGTAAGGTTCCCAGAAAAACTGAGTGGAAAGTCAGAGCTCCCATATATTCCCAGCCTCACACATGCGCAACCTCCCCACTACCAACAGCCCCGCCTGAGGGGTGCATTGGCTACCGCTGATGAGCCTGCACTGACACATCACTACCGGTCACAGTCCAGAGTTCACCTGAGGGCTCATTCTTGGTGCTACACATTCGATGGGTGTGGGCAGGAGTATGATGATGTGTACCCACCATTCCCGTGACACACACAATAGTTGTATGGCCCTAAAATCCTCTTTGCTCTGCCTATACATCCCTCCTTCCTTCCCCTCTAATCCTTGACTGCTGCTGATCCTTTTATTGTCTCCATAGTGTTGCTTTTTCCAAAATGTCATAGAGTTGGAATCATATCATATGTAGCCTTTTCAGATTGGTTTCTCTTGCTTAATAATGTGCATTTAAGGTTTCTCCATGCCTGTTCCTAACTTGATAGCTCCTCTTTTTTCAGCCCTGAATATTACTCATTGTCTGCATGTGCCACAGTTTATTTATAGAGGAAGACTTATTGCAAATCAGGATTATACCCCAGCTCTGGGATATTTGGGGGGTGGGTGTCTGAGAGTTATGGGAGTGGGAGGGAGTAGAATAGCTGTGCTTTTCTTTTTTGCTGTGCTTAAAAATTGTCTGTGAGATTCAGAAGAGAGAGGAGTGGTCTAGGAGCGAGATTGGGATGAAAACCTTGCAGAAGCCCAGCCGGCGTGGCTCAGTGGTTGAGCGTCCACCTATGAACCAGAAGGTCACGGTTCGGTTCCAGGTCAGGGCATACGCCTGGGTTTCGGGCTTGATCCCCAGTGTGGGGCCTATAGGAAGTAGCTTATCAATGATTCTCTCTCGTCATTGGTGTTTTTATCTCTTTCTCCCTCTTCCGTCCTCTCTGGAATCAATTAAAAAATATTTTTTTAAAAAGAAAACCTTGCAGAAATATACCCATAACCGCAAATAATGGAGAATCCTCTCCTCTTACACTCCCTTGCCTCCACCCCACAGGGAGCCTGGAATTGGCTTAGTTCAAAGCCTTCTGATAAGTTAGCAAGTATCTATGTCAGTACTCCCTCAAGCCAGTTTTATGAAAATATTTAGACTAAGCAAACTGTTGGAAGAGAATAGAAAGCTGAATTTGCATGGACACAATTTCCTTGGTCAAAGAATATTAAGAAGAAGAAAAAATACCAAAGCAGGAGATGCTGCAATCCAGATGTCATTCCCACTATTTCGGATGCAGCTCTGCTCTATTTCCTTTATTTGGGGGATGCTGCTGCCTTGGCTCAGTTGAGGTAAATTTAATGCCCGCCAAGCACTTTTTATTGGCAGAGGTTGGCGTATCGATTCCGAGAACTGTGTGATTGCAAAGCTGGAAAGCAATCCATCAGACGATAGTGCATAGCCCCATTAAATGTATTAACTGGAAGATGACTTCATTTCAGCCATTTTGAATGTTAAATGCAAGGATCAGTCTTTTATGGAATGAGATAATGCCAGAAAATCTACCCACTGTCTTTCTCATTAACAGTTTGATATCTCCTAAGCATCGGTGAGCTAAGAAAGTCATTAGGGATCGTAGTAAAGGCTTCCATTTAGGAAGGGGTCAGCCTAGAAATGCTACTGATTTCAGTCCACACCCCTAGTTTTCAGGTCCCTTTCAATAGGTCAGATTACTGGTGAGAAATAACAGAAGTTGTGGCTGGTTTGACAAGCTTATCACTTTGTGCGAGAAGTGGGAGACTCAGTGTTATCCTGTTGGAACAAGTTGCATTAGCCTAGGGGGGCATTTTGGTTTCGTGTTCACAAATCCGTCTCCCCAGGGTCTGTTCACACAGGGCAAGGGTGGGGGGCGGGGTGGAGACTGGCCAACTCAGCAGCCCATCCCAAACCTCAGCAAACCTTCGCCAAGCTTTAATTTTCCCAATCATGAGATGGAAATTGCATATATTGGTAAAAATTACTCTAATATCCTCAGATGAAATGGTCCGAGAAGTAGAGATTAGTGTAATGAATCGCTGTGCTTCGGGGAAGGAAAGACTCTTCCTAAAGACTTCTTGTATTTTTTTTTCCAGCTTCTTTCAAAATGTCTACTGTTCACGAAATTCTGTGCAAGCTCAGCTTGGAGGGGGAGGTAAGTATATCATTTTCACTTGGTGTCATTTTTGCCAATTGTACATCTCTCTGGATAATACTATTCCCTTTTCTTCTGCAACTAAGAAAATGGGATAAAATTTAGACAATCACTCCCCCTCCTGGTTCTCCGTTCTCCCCCAATCCATTGGTTGCTTCCCCAGTGAGGGAGGCAATCAATCTATGTGTCTCTCTCATGTCAATGCCTCTCTCTCTCTCTCTCTCTCTCTCTCTCTCTCTCTCTTTCTCTCTTTCCCTTTCCCTCCCTCCTTCCGTCCCTCCCTCCCTCCCCCTATCCCTTCCTTCTACTCTTTCTAAAAATCACTGGAGAAAATATCCTCGGGTGAGGATTAACAACAACAAAAAAGATCCTGAGGGTTCGGGGCTTGTAAGTGTCCAGGAAGTTATTCCACACAAGAACTTACTTCTTTAAAAAAAAATTATTTTAGTACCTGGGAAAGCTTTTCTCCTAAAAAGCTAGGATGTTTGTTCTTTTTTTTTGTTTAAAAAAATGAAATAATGAGCCTACTGTGATTCATCATGTTTCCTTTTTGCTTTGACTATCACGGAGCTCAGAATTATTTTTAATTGTCTTTCCCAGGAAATATGTGAACCTATAATTCTGGTGCATTTGCTTCTCTGTTTTATGTTAAAATTTGTCACACTACATGTGAGATTATATCATTGCAAATACTTTTAGGATCAAGTAGAATATAAATTATGAAAATGTAACGTATCTAAGAACATCATACATCTTTTTAAAAAATATATATATTTTATTGATTTTTTTACAGAGAGGAAGGGAGAGGGATAGAGAGTTAGAAACATAGATAAGAGAGAAACATCGATCAGCCGCCTCCTGCACACTCTCTACTGGGTATGTGCCTGCAACCAAGGTACATGCCCTTGACCAGAATCGATCCTGGGACCCTTGAGTTCGCAGGCGGACGCTCTATCCACTGAGCCAAACCGGCTAGGGCCATCTTACATCTTTTAGGTCATCTTGACTGAAATGGCTTTACAAAAACTCAGCTGTGAGTGACACCGGTTGTAGGCATGTCTTGGGAGAATTTTCATGATATGCTCTCAATTAAATTAAAGTACCAAGAAGCGCTCGCCGTGGGTTGACCGCAGCTTGGAGCATGTGGGTACAGAACCCTCTATTGTCTGTGGTGCTTGACATCAAAATGTTCAGATGGACGGTGTCCATGCAAGCACAGGTGTTACGGTGTGGAGAGCCTATACGTACTTCTAATCTTTCCTTTTGGAACTGGTGCCCACTGCTGTTGGCAACAGTACAAGCTGCACGTTGAGGTCCAGGCAGGTCCAGGAGCTGAGTGATTTCTTTCTTTAATGGACCCGATCATTATATCGTCTTTAGAATCAGGCTTCCTGACAGGGCTTTTCGAGCAGCCTCTGAGGTCGCTGCACTCCAGTGTGATGCGTTTCTCCGTCTGGGGAGATGGGCCTGCAATAGAAAATGCCATGTTTTCTCTAGCGTTTTGAGGGAGGATCACTTTTGCCTCAATAATTTGATTTTCAGATGAGTGGATTTACAGGTAACAGGTTTAGTTATCCATTTAATTTTGTTCCCATGGATACTATAAAATTATGCCAAACGTTGCCCTTCTCATGTTTGGGAGTAGGATGAGAGAGCACTTTGTAACAGAAGCCACACATGATGTGGCTCAGTGACCAGACCATCTGCTTTGTAAATCATGGATGGCACTGCCATTACATAGGGAGATATTTTTCCTTTGATTTCCACCCACACTTTGCAGCCACCATGGCAGAGAGAGCTTTTCAAAAGAGCACGTTGTTCTTACCTTTCCCTGAGTGTGTGCTCGGTTCCCATTGAGTTCATCTTACTGGAAAGTTTAAGGTGTGAAGTGAGGTGGAAAGCACCTGGGTAGCTCATTGTGTTCCTGAGTTATACATATGAACTGGACTTCCTGCTTGGCCAGGAGAGTTACAGGCGCCTTGTGAGACGTTGTGTCCAGTTCTGAACTTAGATTTCTGGCTTGTCCTGGGACACGCATTCAAGGGGATGGACTCTTAGTTGCTTCCCTGTATAAGCTCCCTGCTAACACAACCAAGTGGTGGGAGAGGGAGCTGGTGCCCATAACGTAATGTCTGTGGGTGGAGAGGTCAGTCAGGGCGCCTTAGTCTCTGCCTCTTTCCAGGAACCGAGCCAACACAGAGTCGCATATTATGATGGGTTTTATGTACTGGGGGAGGCGGGGGTGGTTCAGGATGGGGAACCCTGGCACTGAAAGTGGGACAGTTGTGGGTGGCTGTGCCGGCCGTCAGCCAACCAAAACCACATTGTCCGTCCTCTTGTCTGTCCTTTGTGTTGGGGGAGGGAGCAGGGAGGAGGAGAGCTGCAGGAGCTTCAAGGGGAGGCGAGCTGACCCTGTGGGAAGGAGCAGGTTGTTGCCCTCACCTCGGTCTCAGGTGGGGTGGGGTTGGTCCATCCCATCAGGAAGGCTGATGGGCTTTGAAAAACATTGCGACCATACCCTCTTCCTTTGAAATGTTTTTCAAAGCCCATTACCCCACGTAGCTCAGTGATTGTCATTGACCTATGAACCAGGAGGTCTCGGTTTGATTCCTGGTCAGGGCACATGCCCAGGTTGTGGGCTCCATCCCCAGTAGGGGTCATGCAGGAGGCAGCTGATCAATGATTCTCTCTCATCATTGATGTTTCTCTCTCTCTCTCTCTCTCTCTTTTCTCTTTCTCTCTCTCTCTTCCCCCCTTCCTTTCCTCTCTCTCTGAAATCAATAAAAATAAAATTTAAAAAAAGATGGATGTTTTAAAAAAAAGGCAATAAGGAAAAAAATACTAGTTAGAGTGGTAGGCAGGGGGAGATAGTGATAATACAGCAGAGGGAGGGGACAGAGAGGAGAGGGAAGAGCAGGAGGAACTGGGCCCACATGAAGGAGGATGTAGCCACGTGGCCTGACCACCTTGGTGTCACAGCGGTGGCCCAAGTGGAAGGAGCTTCCTCACTTTAAGAGGCAAGCAGGCCGGCGTTTTGCATTTGCTTTTAAACGCATCATGAGCTCAGCCAACAGGCCCAAGTGGAAATTCGTGGGCCTGTCACAAAAACTTGGCAGAACACACTTGCTATTCAGGCATTTTCACATTCTCCGTTTGTTTTGAATTGTTGCCAGCCTAATGTGAATGCTCTTTCAAACCTCCCCAAATCCACAGGTGCTTTCGAATGCCCAGCTTTGTGTTGCCTGCTTTTGAGCGTGCACTAAATTAAGAAAAGTGGACATATAGACAGCATATTCTAAACTCACCGGGCCTTTGAGGAAGAATTCTCACAGGAAATAGTGCAGTTCCTTATCTTATATTTGGTGGCTTGTTCATACTTAAGTGGTTCTCTAGTCTACGAATGATTGGAATTGTTAAAAGAAACAATAGGAAAAATAAATCTATTGTAGAAATCGATGTTTCAACGAGAGGATCTTCAGTGTGCATGATGTGGTTGCCTGTTTGTCTTTTGCCCATAGCATTCCACACCCGTAAGTGCATACGGGTCGGTCAAAGCCTACCCCAACTTCGATGCTGACCGGGATGCTTTGAACATCGAAACGGCCATCAAGACCAAAGGTAGGCATTTGTAGTTGTCTCTTCATCCTGCCTCGAATCTCCATACATTGGGCATTCGCAATTGTCTTAATGGAGCAGATTCAACCCTACCTTACCCCACACCTGCTTGTTTTCATCCCCCCCTCCTTTTCCGCCTCTTCCCTCCTCAATTTGGAGAGAAGAAGATCTAAAACATGAGAACATAGTTTAACCAAATAGCATAGCAACATGGAAATCGGCCCAGGCTGAGAGCAGCCAGGACCTGGCCCCCGGGTGTGCGCTTGGGGCCCCGCCCTTCCCTCTGAGGCTGCAGTGCCTCTCCTGTCAAGGAAGAAGTTGGTCATGGTGATCCCTAAGGGCCTTTCTTTTTGTCCTGATTCCCCTTGAATTTCATTATGTTTGTTGGCAAAATGCTGGGGAAATTTTACTGCTTTGCTCTTAGATTGATCTAATGAGAGAAAAATTCAGACTCTTTTTTATTTTTGGTGACTCTACAAGTCACGCCACTCCTTAGGCCTGGAGCTGGAATTGGAAGAATTGTTGGAATGAGTATGTTTCCTCGAGTTTCGGGATGAGTAAGAGGACCAGGAGGCTAAAAGCCTCCCTATCTAACTCCCGCAGATAAAGCCCTGGATTGGATAGAATTGAGCAAGAGCGTGTTCAAGTCATCACGCTGTTCTCTGTGTCCACGGGAGTAAAAGTTCCGACTTTTGGGCTCATGTTAATGAAGCACGTATCTTTGGGGTTTCCCCATCCCCGGAATCCCGGGAACCATGGTGATCACTGTGGTGATGCTGTGATTTCACCACTTGTTTCCCCTTCTGGACTTCCTCTTCACTGTGAGGATTCTTTATGTGCCGTGGTTTTAACACAGGGTGGGGAACATCCAGCCCAATAAGGCTTGCAAAATCATTTGGTCTGGCCCTTCCAATGCATTAATTAAATGTGTGACCAATTGTAGCAGGTTAATGTTTAAGTTAATAATTTTTTATGGCCCAAGAATGACGTTATAAATATCCAAATGGCTCTTGGCAGATAAAAGGTTCCCCACCCCTGTTAACAGGACCTACGGCTTTGTTTCATCTGCCTCACAGCAGCCTTGCGTTCCGGGGGCCGCCGTGGGCACTTCCCAGAATGGCTGCCTGGATCACGGAAGGGAGAATAAGGAAGCGTCTGGATTTGACCTTTAAAAAGTCTTCTTTTTTTGGTGTTTGTAAATGACCGTACTTGTCAAAGGCCAGGTTGGGAAGCCAGGAAGTCACTAATCAGAAAATAAACTAAAATCTGCAGGGCTTATCTCAGTACAGTCAGTACTACTCAGTGGAGTGTAGTGGATGAGAGTGTGTGTGATCATGGGTTCAGATCTCGGCTCTGCCACTAATTCACTAGCTATGTGACTGGAAAATTACTTAACTTCCTTAAGCCTCAGTTTTTTCACTAGTAAGTAGGACTCATCAAAGCTCCCACCTCACAGGGCTATTGTGAAGTACCACTTAGCA
Organism: Myotis lucifugus; assembly: GCF_000147115.1. Classification (NCBI taxonomy): domain Eukaryota; kingdom Metazoa; phylum Chordata; class Mammalia; order Chiroptera; family Vespertilionidae; genus Myotis; species Myotis lucifugus. The sequence goes on from NW_005871252.1 coordinate 1,879,372, forward strand.
TCTTTGCTTAGTGCCGGGCGTTTTCACATTGCTCAAAATAGTTTCCCTTAACACACACACACACACACACACACACACACACACACACACACACACTCCACTTTCCTAAAACTCAGCCTGTCTCGTTAGTATTTGGGTGTGTCTACATTCCTGGGGCTTCCCATCATGCCATCGTGGGAACACACTCCAGGTTCAACAGTTAAACTCATCTGACGAAGATGGTGCCTTTCACCAGCTGGAGACAAAGACGGCTTTTATCCCTGCGTGAGAAAGCTTTTCGCACACTGGAATGTTAAGATTGCGCAAAGGAGCTCTGGTAACAGCTGAAACTCCCATGGCAATAAAAATACCTTCAGGCCCTTTCTAAGTCAGTAGAAAAAGACTGTAGTTTCTAAGCAGAAACGTCTGCAAGGCTGAGATTTGGATTCCTGCTTTCTCGCTTGGTCACAAGCAGCTGACATCATCATTATCCCAGTTACAGCTATTTATTGAGTTTATTGATGCTCCTTATGGGCACGCATTGCACCAAGCACTTTCAGAACTCTCATCGTAGGTGGACTTCAGATTCACCCTCTGATGTAGTGCACCATCCTCCCAGTCCACGGGGACATTGAGGATTAACATGCTCCAGGTCTCTCGGCCTTGGTTCAAAGGGTTTGAACAGAGTTCTGCCAGCCCCAGGCTGTGTGCCTGAGCATCCCGACGCGACACCAACCTGCCAGGACTTTTGCTGAGGGAATGTCAGCCACAGAACACGGGATTCTATTGTTATCAGACTCCTGTCATGTTTGTGGTCCTGCTTTAGGTTCCTCTCTTCTTCTCTTTAAGAGGTAAAGCCCAATGAGTTCTTTTAGGAACTAATTTTTTTTTTTTTTTTGGTGCCTAATGATTTTACAGCGTAATTAAATTTTCTTGAGTTGTCAGTTGGTCCTTTAAAATATGAAATCCGTCTAGGCAACTATTGAGAAGGAAGACTATGATATGCATATAGAGCTCAGTGTACCAATCATGTGAGTGTCAGTATTGGTTATGATAGTGAAAAACCCAGATAGCTTCTAGCTGGGGGGTGACTTAGTAAATGGTGGTAACTCATGCTACATGACATAGAATGTCTGTAGAATATTAGAGACCAGAAAATAAAGTTTCTGAACAATTTTTAACATTTTTATTTGATGTAGTTCACATGCCATACAACTTGCCTATGTGAAATGTACAATTCACTATTTTTTCGTGTATTCATGGACTTGTACAGTCATCACCATAATTTTCCAACACTCATTTTAATATGAATTCACCATAACTGTGACCGTTGCATTAAAAAAGGACAGAAGAGAGTATGTACAGTATGATTACACCACCACTTTTTTTTATGTCAAAAAGGAAAAAAGGCATTATTAACTGATATATGGAGTTATGGGTAATTGATCCTTTTCCTTCCTTGTGCTTTCAATATATTCTGTATTTTTAAAATTGTCTATGATGACATATTTACCGTCATAATGGAAGGCAATACATATAATTACGAGCTAAAATGAAGTTATTCTTCAGAAGGGTAAAATTCCTTTTGTTCCTTTTCCTTCCCTTTGATATTTTTAGATAACTAACACCACTTAACGAATGAGCTAATTAAGATCTTGACCCTCCCTTTTAGAATGCCTTCTCCCTTCAGTGTAATTAAGAAGCTGCGCCACACCTTGCCCCCACTCCCTCCTCAAACGCTTTACGGGGAGGACACCATGCTAAGTAATTGGTGTTTCCTTGACATGAAACGAAGGGTAAACCTCAAATGCTGATACAAACAAAAGCCAGAGGATCGTGAAAAGGAAAGATGACTATGAGGGCCTTCTCTCCTAGAAAGGGTGCCGTAAGTGTGTGTGCACACGTGTGTGCCAAGTGCAGAGCATGCTGGGAGGAGCCTGCTCCATCTGACACAAAGTCTACTTCCTTGTTGTGTGAGCAATCACCTGTGGCGGAGGTTAATCAGTTGCTGTTAAACACAAGGACTGCAAACCCTGAGCAGGCCTGGAGTGGGGAGGATTACCAGGAGGAGTCGGCCTGGGTGAGATCTGTGGGCTGGCACGGCCCGGACTGGTCAGAAGGTCCCAAAGTAGCTCTTCCCCATCTCTCCCCCTCCACCTTTCTCATCTCTCGCCTGGCCTGGTGTGGCATCTGCCCCTTTAATGAGCCTCCTTGCCTCACCCATTGCAGATTTGTTCCTGTCTTCATTTCTAGGTTGCTCGGTGCCCCAAACAGAGCCTTTGCTCTGATAGGAGTGAGCCACCCCTTCTAGAGCAGCGATTGTCAACCTTTCTCAACTCCTGGCACACATGAAGTAATTACTACAATTCTGCAGCATGCCACAAAAACATTTTTGCCAGTCTGACTTTAAAAGTATAATTTTGATTCACTCACACTGGACAGCTATTGTCATTTTCTTATTTGACCATCTAAGGGAAAAGAGGTCCATGTCCCTGACTAAATAGTCAGGTTTTGCATGTTTTAAAAATCCTTGTGGCGCACCAGCATGCCTTGGCACCCCAATTAAAAACCGCTGTTCTAGAGGGAGCATTAGCCCACTCCCGACATCCAGCTGGCTCCCCCTCACCCCTCAGCCCCAGCTGACACACAGCCTCTTCTCCAAGCTGTCTTTGAGGAGGAGGCAGAATCCATCATTTCTTGGTCTGTCTCATAATATTTTCTATGCTCATACACAGCTCCTGTCACATCGTGTTGTAATTACTTACATATGGATTTATCTCTCCCACCAGAATGTCAGCTCCTTGAGGGCAAGGACTTTATTTCACTAATTGTATTTAATCTTATTTACACAGCCCTCGGGACTGTGTGAGAAGGTATACATTTCACCGGAATAGTCTAGTGCACACAGACACAGAGCACACAGTGAGTGCAGGGAGCGGGGCACATGGCTAGCAAAGAACAGTTTCAGAATCCGGACAGCATCCGACGAGGGTACCAGTCCCCTGATCTGTTTTCACAAAGTGAATTTAGCTCACTCTCCTAAACCTGCTTTGTTTCTAGTTTGATGGGGTCTCAGTAGTGCTTGGGTATGTTACCTACACCCGCTGCTCGGTTACTTGGTGTTATGCTCTGGCTTGAGGTAGACTGTACAATTACTTACCTTAATTCAATGTCTAGTTAGAAACCAAATAAAGCTGTGCATAAGTAGTAATATTGCTTAATTAACAAGAGGTTTCAGAGACTTAAATCTGTAGGAGTCTCGTGGTCTAGATTGGCCTTGGGTTAAATATATACTGTGGCGTGTACAACACAGCTGTGAATGGTTTACCATATGGGTCCAAATAACTAGAAAGGAAAGTCAGCTAAATGAGAAAAGGATGAATCTAGACTACATCAAATAGATTGTAATTAGAGGCAGCACAACCCCGGAGTTAGTGTAAGTGCCAATAAACTGGTACAGCTTGGGTCTCTCTCTCTCTGGAAGGGGGTAATGAGTTGCCCTATTATTATTGCCAGTTTTGATTTCAGCAGTATTTGTGTTCTCCGGAAGGAATGCAAAAGCGGGTCTGTTCTTCCCCCTTCTCAAAGGCATAAGTATAGAAGCGTAACTGCAGCAAGTTTCTGCACATTTTTTCTTACGTTTGAAAAGTGGAACCATTTAAGATTTATTTCCGGCGTGGCCAAAGCACCAGCAGCCCGTGCCAGTGGAGAGCAAGACAGGGCACGTGCTCTCGGGCTCACCAGCGCACCGAGGCATATGCATTGAGTTGAGAGAGCTATTGGGCCGGTACTCTCTCTAGAAGATGCCAGGGGGCTGAGTGGCTCTGAAAAGTAGCTTCTCTCCTCTCAGAGGGGGGTAGGAGGTGAGGCCCCAGACCAGCAAGACCCCCTACGTCAGAGTGAGAGTGTCCTTGTGAGAAAGGCCTTGTGACTCGCGTGGCCCAGGGTGTCTCACGCTCCAGGAGGGAGCATTCCTGCAGCCGAGGCCTTGCCTTGTACGAATTTACTTTCCATGGAGTTCTGCTCTTACAACACTGCTGGGAACAAAGAGGGCCAGTGCTGAGTCACAGCCACCTTAGAGCACAGGTTTTCTGAGTTCTGTCTATAGAGGATGGGGGTGGGGTGCAGAGGCCCAAGCGGAGCTAAGACGCTGGTAAACATGGCTGGAGGATCTGTGCTCCCTTCCTAAGTGGTAGTTCTCAAGGATTGTTGCCTGCCTCTCCCTGAGGAAATCCAAATACCACGTCACCCAAGGATGATGGGCGGATCCAGATCCATCCTTTCTTTCTTTCTTTCTTTCTTTCTTTCTTTCTTTCTTTCTTTCTTTCTTTCTTTCTTTCTTTCTTTCTTTCTCTCTCTCTCTCTCTCTCTCTCTCTCTCTCTCTCTCTCTCTTTCCTTTCCTTTCCTTTTCTTTTCTTTTCTTTTCTTTTCTTTTCTTTTCTTTTCTTTTCTTTTCTTTTCTTTTCTTTTCTTTTCTTTCTTTCTTTTCTTTCTTTCTTTCTCTTTCTTTCTTTCTATAATCCGGAACATGGGGAAAAGAATGAAAGAAGGGACAGAGTCAGGGAGCTTGCCCGATCGGTCAGCCTAGGAGGAGAGCTTTTTTATGTTAACTTTTGGGGAGTCTGTAGAGTCTGGACAATATTTCTAGGATATTGTGTAATGGGTTGAAGTGTTCCGCTTATGGGTTGAGCTCCCAGGGGCCCCAGATTCTTACCTGGTGTCAGTGCTAAGTCAATAAACAGTCAGTTCACTGTGGGGTGAGTTCAGGGTAGGGATGTTAGGCCCCCTTGCATCTGTCCAGATTTTTAATTTTCTGTCCCCAGAGGCTGGCAGAGTAGCAGGCACAGAATGGTGCTGGCACTGTACGTATAGCCCTTCATTTGCGATTCTATTTGATTTGAATCCTTTGTCTTTTTCCCCTGGTCCTGTAGAGCAAGCATGTCAAACTCCAAGGCTAACACGGCCAAATAAACGAGGCATGTGGCCCGTGGGCCGCAATTTTGACATGCTTGCTGTAGAGTATTTCAGACATACTATTTTGCATGGAAAGCAGACAGGGGTCTAGATTAAGTATCCAGTGGGATTACCAAATCTAAGTATTTAAATCTTTCTAAGGGACTCAAATGAGGAGAGACCAGAGTAGAATGGAAATAGAAATCTGATTTCTGGCCTAAGCCTTCTTGGGGACTTAGCTAAATGACGCTTTCCCTGAGTGGGACCAGGTCCCCTGGCTGTGCCGGACTTGGGAGAGGGGCCGAGCGTCCTGGTCTCCTCCCACCCTGTGCAGTGCTTGTTTTCTGTCCCATCTCTCAGGCAACTGCCAGAGTTATCATGAAACTGGACTCTCTGTCCTAGTTTTTCATAGACCAAAACTGAATACACGCAGGAGCCAGGCCTGCAGTCAAGAAGCTGAGTGGAGAAGGCAGTAGACACGCTCCCAGTCATTAACTCAGCGGGTCCTTGCTGCATCCCCATGGATTAAAATTTCTCGTGATCTCAGGGTGAGAAACTGAGGCATAGGGAGTTCTGAGACCGTAAGTTCTGAGTCCCACCTCACTACCAGAGCACAACATCTGCTGCCTCCATGTACATAGATGCCGCCCCTTTTCATCTGTTGCCCACCTGGATGTCTGGCTCCTGGTGAGCCTCTCTGGAGAGAGAATGCTCACTTCTGCTGAGTGATCCCAAGAGGTGACTTTGAGAGCAGGAATTCTGGCCAGACAGCTGGCTGATGGCCGGGAGGATACTTTTGGGCAACAGTGTGTGTGTGTGTGTGTGTGTGTATGTGTGTGATTTGTTGCCCCTTTCCCACTGAGTTATTAATGACTATCTTCAGAAGAAAGTCTTCTAGCTCTTTCTGTTGAAAAAGAAAACAACCCAGCTGGGTGGTCTCTTCGGTGGCGTGCATGGTTACTTAGTGGGGCAAATCACTGTCTACTGATTACTAAATGTGCTCATTTTTATGTTCAAATAAGTTCAGTTCTGTAGATATATAGACACATTACTATCCCAAATCCTTTTTAGGAACTGTGGGGGGGCTGGGGAGGAGTGTGGTATAAAGAAGTATCAGTATAATTTTTAAGAGGTACAAACATGCCCTGGCTCAGTTGGTTGGGCATCTTCCTGTGCACCAGGAGGTCACCGGTTCGATTCCAGTTAGGGCACATGTCCAGGTTGTGGGCTCAATTCCCTAGTAGGAGGTATGCAGGAGGCAGCCAATCCATGTTTCTCTCTCCCTCTCCTTTCCTCTTTCTCTAAAATCAATGAAAAAAAATCTTTTTAAAGGTACAAACAGGATTCATAAATATAGGATGATGATCACATGTCAAATATTTATTTAACTCACATAAGGCTGGTTCACGGGGAACTTGAGAGGCTGGGTGTTTATAGGTGTGGAGTAAAGAATGTTGGAGGAAGATTGCTGGGCTGGATACAAGACCATTCACGTCCTGCAGGGCAAGTGGGTGGGAGCACGCACCTGCGGAGGCTTGAATGGGCCTCTTGGCCACACTGGGAGGACTTGCTGTCTTCCTCTTGCCTTACTTCCAAGTTTGGATAATTTTCTGTAACAGGAGGCAAGATAGCCCAATTCAGTGAGCCTGGGTCTTTAACCCAGCTTTGAATCCCAGCTGTGCTGTGTGACCTTGGGGAGCCCCTGCCTTCTCTGAGCGTTGCTTTCCCCCTGGGTAAAATGGGATTGACATTATCGCCCACCTCGCCTGGATGTGGTGAAATCACATGACAGAATTACGTAAAGCACCTAGCAAAATGCCTGGCACATTGTAGGTACTCAGTGAATGGTTTGATACGATAATAAATAAAATGTGTCCACACCTATGTAGATGTGGCCCTCTCCTCTCTCTGTGGCCTGCCTGCGACCTGTTGTAAAGATGATTTCTTCTGAGGTTTGATACCGATATGCCCAGTCATCTAGGCCAAGTTTTCGCCGGGATCTAGATAAGGAGAGGATCTGGGCAGTTTTCCCTCAGTTCCTAATCAGTCAGTCCTCCCCTGAGAGTCTCCGAGCCCTTCATCAAACAAACGAGATCCATTTTCTGTGTGCAGTCAGTGTGTCTTGGCAGATGTGAGTCAGCATCCTGTTCAGAACGGCCTCTTGGATCCTTGCCCATGGACAATAAAGACATTTTCCATGGGTGCCAGATGCCGAGCTGACTTGGGGTTCCACCCGCAGAGAGGAGGAGGAAGCTCCGGGAGGCTGATTTTGTGGTTTGGGATTCAACCATTATTTTAGGCTGCAAGTGTCCTTTATGTTTTAAAAATACAGCGGTGGTTTAAGGAACCCACCGCCCCAGGCTCCTCTGCTCGGGCCCGGCCGTCCGCAGCACCTCCCTGTGGCCTCACTTGATTGAGGTTGACTGGCCCTTGGGACAGTGACTGGCCTTTCTGATGCCCAGCTCAGAGGGTTGGAAACAGCTTAGTTAACCGATGAGGACAGCCGACCGTTTTCATTCAAGGGATAAATGCTTACAGACTTCATGGTACTATTTCCCATGAGGAGCCAAGAAAGTTTGCCTTAGGTCCTCACCAATCGTGAAACTCTTAACCTCTATTAGTTTTGAAAATCAGTTTCTAAAAATCTGCCTGGATCACAGGATTTCTGTGTTCTCACCCACGTTCTGTAGGGTCCCCCCCCCCCCCCCCCGCAACTCACTGTTTCCCAGTGTGCGCCTTTGCTTAGAGTACTTTGTGACTGTCCACATCAAACACAAGTACAGTGGGATAGGAAAGAAACATTATCCGGGTTTGTTGTTTTTTCCCTATGTTTTTGCCCGAGCCACACAGTTTTGTTTAGATCCTGGGCCCTTCCAGCCAGCAAACACTTCCCTACACACTGGAACGTGAGCCATCAAAATAAAAAGTACAAATGCAGAGAGGCCGCGCCTCGTCCCCCGGGCATCTGTGCCCGGGTTACATTAGTCAAAGCTTTCCCTGCGGACTGCACTCTGTCCATTGTGGACGATGATTGTGCTGGTGTAGGGAGCGGAGTGTTCAGTCCTCATCCTTCAGCTGCATCCTGGGCAGGAATGGTGAGTAACCGGATGACCCTTGCAGCTTCCACCTGGACTGGACTGTTTTCCACAGGAATAAACTGCCTCACCCATCATGATGGCAGGTCAGGAGGAAGCAGCAGTCCTCTGAAGATAAGATGCTTAAGTTCCACAAACAGATATGCGTATTCTGGTGTCCTGACCCAGGACATGCCTGGAGTGGCTTCGAGTGGGCAATTGATCATGGGCTCCATGGTTCTTTCATCCTTCCAGCTCAATTTGAAACGTGCAGACAGTGGTATGGCAGAAATAGCTGACGTAGGTGAGGTGCTCAGAAGGGGGAGTGGGCTTCCACTTGGAGAAATATCTTCCGTTTAATTCCTCTGCATTAGCATTTTTGTCAAGCGTTGGAGTGTTCCCTGGTAAGGCGTCCCTGCTTGTCGGAAGCTGCATCGCAGCAGGCGGTGTGCTTGGTAAATAATTTAGGTAAAATGCATTTAGATTTCTTCAGACCACAGCAGCGGCTGCCTCCTAGGTGAGACTCAGGTTAACTACCCAGGCTCTTCATGGGGATTTCCAGTAATTGGATTGAATTCTGACTCACTGAGCCGGTGCTATGAACTGAAAAGCAAAAATCTGGTTGACTTAAGAGCATGACTGCGCTGCGGTCTGTGTGGTAGACTCTTTTCAGGTGTTATTTCTTCCCTGGGTTGTTGGGACAGAGGTAAACATTTCTTTCCCTAAAATTGTAGGTGACCCCGAACCTGACAGAAGCGGATGGTGGAAGCGTACTTGCGAGTCTTGTACATGGGCAGATTTCTAAAGAGCTTCCAGTCTGCGCCCGATGCTCAGCCGTCTCCCGTGGTGATTCTTAAATAATCCCCAGGGAGGTGGTTGAAATGCTGCTTCCTGGGTCCAGAGTCCCAGAGAGCCTTTAGTCAGTAGATCTCAGGTGGGGCCCGGGACACTGTGTTTTTAATAGGTGCTCCCGGTGATCCTAATTCAAGTGGGCCGGGCCACATTCTGACACAAACCTAACTGCATTTGTTCCCAAGGGAGGATCGTTTTTTATGGATCTGTGTTGTTGGTATGTGTTCAGTTCAGCAGCCCCAAATTGATTTCAGGAGCTATTAGAATTGAGGTTAGAGGATACAACTGTATTTTGCTGTTGTTCTGCATTTTCAGACTTGGGTAAGAAAGTTAAGTATAAAGCAAAAAACAAACAAACATGTACATAATAAGTGGTTTTCCTAATTTAGAGTTAGAACCACAGAATAGAGACAGAGAGAGCCCGCTGGCCAGGGAGCACACATGTGTGGTTAGGCATGCATGCAGGTGCACATGCCCAGACACATATCACTAAAGTAGGTCCTGACTTCAACGAGTCTTTGGATAACTCTACCCTGCCCATACCTAATTGAAACTAAATATATGGAAGCTCGATTCTGTCTGTTAGTGTTTCGTGGAAGCAGAACTGGAGGTCATTGTTTAAGCCCCTTACCTGTGCAGGTGTGAGACCCACAGAGGGCAGATGTTCATACAGGTGACATGTGCACAGCTGGGCCTCAATCTGAGTTCGCTGTATTCATCTATCGACTAGGAAGAGAAATAGCTCTCCCCACTGGGTGATTACATAAGACAGTTGTTAGGATGTTTTAGAAACCAGAGAGAATTACATAGATCGGGCTCCTAATTATTTTGCACATCGTATTTTATTAATTAATGTATTTTGAACCATTCCAGGAGTCTGTTGAAGTGAAATCACGAGTTGGTGTTAGAACAATGAATGCATGTCACTCACAGTATATTAAAAAAAAACCTTTTATGGTCATTATGGTGAACTTTGAAGTAATGAAAAGAAAGAGAACTTTATCCATAATTCCATCACTCACATGACACTATTAAAATTTCGGTATAAAAGCTTTTAGGTATTTTCTTATACATGCAATATGTATCTTACTAAAATTAGGTTATACTGGGTATACTGTTTTACAACCTGTTTTTTCATTTTATACTTCACAATATATTGTGAGTATTTTCCCATGTCAATAAACATTTTATTTTATTTATTTTTAAAATATTTTTATTGATTTCAGAGAGGAAGGGAGAGGGATAGAAAGATAGAAACATCAATGATGAGAGAGAATCATTGATTGGTTGCCTCCTGCATACCCCACACTGGGGTTCGAGCCCGCAACCCTCTCATGTGCTCTTGGCTAGAATTGAACCTGGGACCCTTTAGTCCACAGGCCGGTGCTCTATCCACTGAGCCAAACCAGCTAGGGCTCATTAATATTTTATGGCATCATTTTAATTGACTATGTAGTACCCCATTATATGATCAAAAAAACATTTACTTAATCTGTCTCTTAATGGACATAGGTTTTTCCTCCTTTGATTTTTTGGTATTATACACAATGCTGAAGTAAGCATCTTTGGAACTGAACCTCCCATACAGCAGTTGGGTTTCTATGTTGACACTGGATACTCCAAAAAACCAGAGCTAAAGTAATAGATGCTGCAGTTAACATACTGACTCACTTATTGGTATGAGCTCACTTTTATTTTTATTCCCAGAAATTCTAACTTTCTGCTTTTTGACCATTCTAACATGCTTGAGAGTTGAGGGGACCTCTGTCAGTCTGCTCATGGACTGCCTCAGAGCATCCCAGTTCTGACCTTCCTGTGGCTTTGGGACTCCTGGCTACCTCTAGGCCAGGCTGCTTGCAGTTGCCATGTGACCTTGTAGGCATAGCTGCTCTGCTCTCTCACCCAAGAAGTACCTGTGCAGTTATGGCAAAGACTCCATTAAACAAAGTTCATATTCAGTTAAGAGAGAGACCTTTCACTCTCTGAATTCTTAAAATTGGGCTTTCTGAAGGTAAATGGCCTGTTAGGAGTATTTCTGACATTGAATAGGAAACTTTCAGACACCAGAAGGCATTGCTTATCTGTGTAAATACACATGTTCCAATTAAAATAGGCGCTAAAATATTTTGGTGGCACTTCAGAACTCCCAATTTAGATTTAATTTAGATTAAAACACTTATTCTTTTTAATAAAGTTATAAAATTGATTATTAAAATTGCCTGTTGAAGATGAAAAGCAGTGGAACATTTATTTTCCTTACAAAACAATTTAGTCTTCAATAAGTATGATTGTATTAATCAATTATGCTATTAAAATACAACTGCCATATTAAATATGACTCATTTGTCATGACAGTTCCTATAATTATAGAAATTATACCTAGCTGATTATATAGTCATACTCCCGCAATAAATATAAATAATTGTCTCTATTAATTCGGTTCCCAGTTACTGTCTATTAAGTCCTCATTTAAATGGCAATTTGGGGACCTTCATTTAAAATCCTCCTACATCTTTGTGTTCCATCTGACTGCCCAAACCCCACAAATGCACCTCCTACTGTTGATTCCAGAAACCTATTTATGAATTAAACCGTTTTTTAAAAAATAAAAATATTTAAATGGTCCATTTAGGCTTGAGGTTTGAAGTAGTCAGGAAAAAAAAGAAAAGGGGGTATACATATTGGGTGGAGGGTGCTGGCAAAAAGAGAACAAATTTTGATGTCCTGGCATTTTTGTTTGGAAAAGAGGATGTAAGTTTTTATTTTAAAAACTCTATTTAAAAGCTTCTCTATAAGCCCAGGGGACTAGAGTATGTTGTTAACTCTTCATAACTTGTATTTCCATAGGGGTGGATGAGGTCACCATCGTCAACATTTTGACCAACCGCAGCAATGAGCAGAGACAGGATATTGCCTTCGCCTACCAGAGAAGGACCAAAAAGGTACGGACAGTTTGGGGGATGGAGGGCATTCCTTATTGAATTTCTTTTTAAAATCATGTTTGCAGCCATTGCTTTTTCTTTTCATGAATTCTGGCTTGTACCAGCAAGAGCCTTCTGGAACCCTTGGGGATCCAAGGTTTCCCTCTTACATCCTTGTAAGAGTCACAACTTGCATACATGTGGCCCTGGAGTGCGTGGAGCCTTTACCCAGGGTGTGGGGAGGGGGCCGCTCCGGGAATAGAAAGTTAGAAAGCATAAGGAGTAACCATAACAGGTGCCACTTACTGAATGCCTCTGTCGCGCCAGGCATGTCGTTCTCCACATATAGCAGCAACTCGTTTCATCTTTATGACTTCTGTGGGCTCTTGATAAGATGTTTTTTAATTTATCTTTGGACACTAGCCTCCACCAAGCATTGATCCTGAGCCGTTCCTCTTGTGTTTTAAAAACAACAACACTTGCATTCTAAGAGCTTTGCAATGAACGGGCTTCGTGGTTCAGTCGGTGTCCCAGGCTATCTTCAGCATGCCATGTTCCCACTCTGTAAAGGTCTTTGTGTGCTTTCTCTCCTGCTTGCCCACTAGTGATTAAAGAACAGCCCGGACTTATTCATCCTTTATTTTGTCACAGTGTTAGGAAACTTTATTTTTAAGGATGGGCTGCTTTATTTTTAACTTCTTGCTATTAAAAGCTTTTGATTTATTCTGGGATGGTGCAGTAAGCGTGGCTTCCTGCGGCTCCTGTTTGACTTATGGCTTTCACTCGAGGCCAAGTGGAGCTGAGCCGGGTGCATTCTGGGAGACATTTCTGCCCTCGGGGTTGACATGACCACCAGGGTTCCGGGAGGTGCAGGTCAAGCCAAGTTACTGCTTCAACCCCCACCTCCTGAACCAGTCGGAAAAGACATACACAGGAAGGTATCGCTTCTTTCATCTCGTGCTTTAACATTCTTCTCCCAATAGACTTATAGTGATCTTTTGCACTGAGGCACGAGGGGAGCGTATCATTTCTCCAGTTTCCCAACGGGATCTGTGAGCTGGAATGAGTTTCGGTTGGCATAGAAGGCCCACCTCTTTGGACAGTGTGCCTATAATTGCTCCTCAGCTGTCACCCACAGGGTGGGGTCTTGGAACACACATAGGGGTGCACGGAAATATAGAAGCCTTGGTCTTAATTTTAAGTTAGATGGAGGACAAAGCTCTTCATACCCTGTTGGAGGGAAGAGATGACCAGAATCATGATGGGTTCAGTGGCCTCCCCAGCTTTGCTGTGTGCTGGAGACAGCTCGCTGTCCTGCTGCTTCTTGGTGCTTCTCAGCCCTGGGCTAAGAAGAATGCCCATCTTTTTTTTTTTTTAATATATTTTATTGATTTTTTACAGAGAGGAAGGGAGAGGGATAGAGAGTTAGAAACATCAGTGAGAGAGAAACATTGATCAGCTGCCTCCTGCACACTCCCTACTGGAGATGTGCCTGCAACCAAGGTACATGCCCTTGACCAGAATCGAACCCGGGACCCTTGAGTCCGCAGGCCGATGCTCTATCCACTGAGCCAAACCGGTTAAGGCAAGAATGCCCATCTTTTACAGAAAGATGCATAAACTGCTTGTAGTTTCTGAAGGAAACCCTGGATGCAGAACCTCATGGCTTTGAAGGAGTTGTTTGCATAAGAAAGGAGAAAGCCCTGTCTTGCAGATGACGTTAGGGCTAGGGGCTGAGGCTGCTGAGGTGATAAATTTGAGCAGCATGGTCAGAGCTGGTAGGAGTGAACAGCAGCTGGGAGAGAGGGCTGGTTTTGTGTTGCTTTCTCGCTCAAGCAGATCCAGCTGCCAGGTTTCTCCGTATAGGGAGAGATTATGTTTTATTTATCAGACATATCTGGAGTTTCTGTTATTGCAGAGCCTTGTGCTAGACATTAGGAGCAGAGGAAGCTGAGCGCTCATGGGTGTTTATAATAGAAGCGGAAGACGTCAGTAGGACCACAAATGCTATTTGAGGTTTGAACAGAGAACAGGTAGAGAGAGGGGAGTGGCCAGGGTAGGCTAAGTTTGGAATTACCTAACCTCAAAGTTCCAAGTTGGAAAATTGGTGCTATAATTGGAAGGTGTTGCTTTTAATGTCCCCTCCTACGTGCCGTGTGTAACTAGGCTGGCGGGAAGCGGGAGAAAGTCGGTGTTGGAAAGGTTGGGCCGGATCACTTCTAGGATGATCCATCTCAGTTTTCAACCTCTGTGAATGACGTGAGAAGATTCTCTCATCACCTCTTAGCGCCCACAAGCACCTCTAGGGTCTGGACACTGTAGATGCCATGGGGTGCTGTTGGCAAGCAGGAGAGAAAGGAAGAAGGGAGAGAAGAGGAGGGGGAAAGGGAAAGGAGGAGAAAATAATTAAAACAGCAGAGTGCATTGTCACCCAGTGCTCATGATTTGTAGGCAACGTAATCCCGAGGAAGCATCCTTAAGAGCAGCATTGAATTTTGGGGTATCTGTCTGCATCCATGGGTGCCACCGACTCATGAGTTAAAATCTGTGTTAATGTGACAGTGGAACCCTTGAGAAATAGCATGCAGTGGGGACATCAGAGAGGTCATCGGGGGGCTTTAGTCTCCATCGTCACTACCAGCCCATCCCAACGTGGCATGAACAAAGCGGCATTTTCTCGGTCTTGGGTGAGGTGTTCTGCATAGGAAGGCTTCATGAGCCCCTTCCAGCCACGGTCCCTTCTGGATACGTTCAGGAGCCACCTTTGGCACAGCTGTACCAACACCTTTCACAGGACGGTATCTGTAGGTCACGACGTCCCTGCTCTCCACGCAAACCAGCTCCTTCTTGGCAGAGGCCCTGACCCCAGAAAGTGCCCGTCTTCCGCCGGCTCCGGCCACGTGCGGGTGTATTGGACACTGCCCTCCCACTTGTCGCTTCCTGAGGAATTGCATCCTGCTCTGGTTTCCTTGTAATGCCTGGGCGAGGAGGCACCATCAGCTTGGGTTTGAAGGGGTTTTGTCAGGGGAAGGTCTGAGCCTTTGGTTTCTGACACCTGCATCTGTTGAAGGGCCTGCGGCTGAGGGATAGTTTGATCCAAGACCCTGAATAGTCACAGAATCACAACCTGCTTCCCAAATACACACCCCTCTCTGAATATTGGTTACCAACCATGATTTCCATGTTTTTTCCCTGAAGGAACTTGCGTCAGCACTCAAGTCAGCCTTGTCCGGCCACCTGGAGACCGTGATTCTGGGCCTCTTGAAAACACCTGCTCAGTACGATGCTTCCGAGCTGAAGGCCTCCATGAAGGTAGGCACGTGTGGGGTGTAATCTCAGCTGAGTCTGCCGTTAATATTTGTGAATTACAGCTTTCTGAGTATAAGTGGGTGATTTTCGGTTTTGTTGAATTCTCATTTGGAACCATCTTTTTTTTTTTTTAATGAACTGAAGCGATAAGTCTTAAGATTTGTACCAAAAATATTTCAATTACTTTTTTTTAAGCTTGTAAAGAAATTTCATGATGCTGAGAAGTCAGTTACCAGCTGCTACTGCTTGGCACCTGGGCAATTGAAGTACCATTTGGAAAAACTACTTCCTTGATTGCACTTCCTCCTTGGAAAAGATTTGTTTTGATATTTGAGGCAAAAGTAAAACTCAGAGCTTTTGTTCAGTGATGCTTGCAAATTCTGCCCATGTTCTTGGGTGTTTCTTTTCCTGACCTCCTTGTCAATCCTATTGTTTAATTCAAATTCGGGCAAAATCAGAACATCACAGTGCATAGAAAGAGTGATTTCAGATCGTGAGTGGTACCTGCGTTTCTTTCAAAGTATTGTAGCACATATTTCCTCTTGTTTTTCTTTTCGAAGATATTTTTGAACATGGAAGTTTAGTTTAAGTTACAGCGTCAGAATCCCAGTTTGGAAACACCCTGAATTTGGTGTGCACCTAAAACATCAAGCAGTATACAGATGTAACAGATGCATACACATAAATGCATGTTCCTGCAAAGCACAAAACGACCCTTTCATAGTGTGGGGCTGCAACACTTTGAGTAATCAGATACTGCCCTCTGCTGACAGACCTGGGGAAAGCCTCCCCTTAGGGAGAAAGCTGTAGTTCTGATTTTTTATTCTAAGTCAGAGTGCGTTTTCTACGGTGTCACTGTCCCTGAACTATGAAGAGACCGAGCCTGTCACCAGAGCTGATGTCACAGTTCGGTTGTCATCCCTTTCCCCAGAGAGCCCCTCTCGAGGGAGGCAGCTTCCCACCCGGGCATGTCCAGGGTGGTGAACTCGATAGGTGGCTCCAGGCTGCTGAAAGGTTTGTGGTGAGATCTTCCTTCCTTCTCTAGTTTATCTGAGCAGTCTTGCCCTGAGTTTCCTAAGTCGGCTATATTGCAGGGAAGATCTGATTAAGAATGATAAAAGTCAACAACACGCCATGATCCCGCTGGATAAAAAGAACTCTCCCTGAAAACCAAGCCAGGGACCTTTGGAGCCATCGATGAGTTGGCCTCTCCGAGGTGTCTTCTGACCATCATCACTGCACATCCGTGTATCTTATTTTCATCAGGAACTCATTAGCTGTGACTCATGCCGTTTCACTAGTATCTATTACCAGGATTAGTGACATGAGACGGACCTGTTTGAGCTGTCAGTCACCGTGGTAATCTTGTGATTGGGCCCAATGAAAGGTGCTTTGACTTCTAACTCTTTGACCTGGTGCCAGCTCTTCCATTAGCCCTCACAGCCGAGTACCCCTCTGAAATCCATAAAGCTTGAAGTGACATCAGCTGAACTGTGCTTTTAAAAAAATTTTGTTTTGACTTCTGGCGATACCAGTGGCGATACTGCCATGTGTTACAGGAGAAGTTGTCCTTGTGATAGGAACTGTGGACAGTCAGGGGAAAGCTGGGCCCAGTTTTAGAAATTGCCAAGGTCACCTTTAAATATAGAGATAAAACCACTATTGGAATGTCCAGATGTTAGCACTGGTATCTCAGTGGTGGAGGAAAACACACCTTACGTTGCATGTCTGCATGCATTTCCTCCAATGCATGAGTTATTGTTAGATGGAAAAACTGCCCTCTGCAATATTTGAAGATGTTTGGTAGTCATTCTGTAGCACTTGCATAGAATGCTTTGTAGACCCTTGGCTAAGAAGAAAATAAATTTTGACTTTGCTTGGAACCTCTATGAATTGTGATGAAAAACTCTGGAGGAAGAGGCATTGGCTCACAGATTAGATTAAGAATAAAATTCAAAATTAACCATTAACCTGAGGCTTAGTTTATATTACACAAACCACTTTTCAGGGGCATATAAACTCTAATAAGTTAATTAATAGCTGACATACTTTTCATGTGGATCAGGAAGTTTCTTATTGTAGTAACACCTTATAATTGATTTACATTTTAAACAGTTGTAATTCCACTTAGTTCAAAGTGATATTTCCATATTCAGAAAGACAAGTATTAGAGAGTCCTGATTATTAAATCTTGACTTTGATCATGAAGCTAGCTTTGAAATACATGTTTCATTGCGTCCTTTCAAGCTGTCTGGCTCGCTCAAAAGTGTATATATTAAATTTGAATACATCACCCAGCAAATTCTTATTCCTTAATAAAGTGTTGATGTCTAGGTTTATTTGGCACTTCATTATTTCCTTTTGCTTCCCTAAAATGCCCGAAGAGTGCATAGTAATCAAGCAAAAATGGAAATACAAGAATGAAATTTTTAACATTAACCCAATTTTACATTTCAAAGAGGCGAAGCTAGAAATTTCATCTTATCTCTACCTATTTCTGGTTAAAAAAAAAAAGACTTAATTTAAATCTGACGATGTTGGCTGGAAATGATAACATGAAATCTCTACATTTCTTTATTTTAAATTACTGACCAGAATTGTTTAGTAAAGAAAGTTATTTTCCCATCTATTAAAATAGTGGGTGATTATAGAAATCGAAAAATAAAGAAAAATGGGAATAAGAAACAGTTACCCATTTTATAAACCAATCACCAAAAGGCAACCACTTTTAACATTTTGCTGTCTCCCCCTATTCGCTATAAAAAATATATTTAATATAGTTGAACTCAAATATGTCATACCATCTTGTATTCAGGTGAAGCATTTTTTAAAAGAATAGAAAATAACATTAGCTTGTGCTGAGGAATACAGTACAGATCCCTCAGTAGGATGCAGAAGGGAGCATGCGACCTGGTCATGTCTGCAGTTTACCTGGTTGAGATCAGGGAAAGCTAATGGCCAGGAGGACTTGCCTGCTGACATTTGTCCTGCCTGGTTCACAGGGGCTGGGCACGGATGAGGACTCTCTCATTGAGATCATCTGCTCCAGGACCAACCAGGAGCTGCAGGAAATTAACAGAGTCTACAAGGAAAGTGAGTAGCCCTGCTTCTGTGATACCTCCTCTCAGCCCAGCTTCTCTAGCCCCCATCATAGCTCTCTGGGCCATTGTTCAGTGTAGGAGGCCTGGTTACGGATGCAGAAGTGCCTACCCTTTGCCCAGGGGTTTGCCGTGGTCCGGGTCCCTCTCCTCCATCTGCTTATGGCCAGGGTTTTGATTATTACCTTCCACTAGAACTTCTACAGAAGGACAGGCAGGAGAGAAATCAAAATCTATTGAAAAGGTGAGATGGGGAGAAGTGGAAGGTACACATGGTTTTCATTTATTGGGTGCCACCCAGCCTCCGATCAGGGGTTCCCACCTGTGGACCCAGAGATTGTTGTGAGAGACAGGGGGACCTGTGTGCACTGAGCAGTATAGGAGGCTGTGGGTAGGATAAATGATGCAGCTTACATGGGTATGTGTTCTGTTTTTCAATATAGATGCTATTTTGAATAATGGAAATTAACTCACAAGTACTACTTGAATCTTACTAGTTTCTGCCATTGTGCATTTTCTTGCTCAGTGGATAATAAAGCACGTGTGTGTGTGTGTGTGTGTGTGTGTGTGTGTGTGTAGCCCTTCAATTTTTTTTATGTTCAGAATGAGTATTCCTAGTCAAGCAGGGTGGGAACCAATATTTCAGTTACAGAAGGGGTCACTGATCAAAGGTGAGCTTGAGCATGATCTGATCTATGATCCAACTCGGTCTGCCCCTTGTTACTGATAAGAAAGAACACTGGCTCTGGGTTGATGAGGGTTCTGTTCATTCTAGGAAATCCACTTACACTTGGGCAGGTACAGCCGTGCTGCCCAGGCATCTCTGCTTTTCAGAGGCTCTGGGCAGGGGTGGGTGGAGTGGCTGGCTGGCTGCACAGGCAGGAAGCGTAACCCACGTGTGTTGCTTTCCAAGTGTACAAGACTGATCTGGAGAAGGACATTATTTCCGACACATCTGGCGACTTCCGCAAGCTGATGGTTGCCCTCGCGAAGGTTGGTTTCCGGTTTATTTCTTTGTTCTTGCTTCTTCCCAAGGCAAGTCCCATACCTCATTTTATACTTGAGAGTGAATTAACTCAGTCCTCTGTGCCCGCACCAGAAACGGCAGCTGCATTTCCGACAGTGGGTTTGCCCTGTCCCTGCAGAGTTGTCATTCTTTTGTGATGGGATTTTTATCCAGCAAAACGGCGTGGTCAGGTGGACTTGTGGGCCAGAGGAGGGATGGGCGGCTCTCACGTCCTGGCCTGGACTTATGTGCCAGCTCTTGCCACGTGACTTGAGGAAGGTCGCTTTGCCTCTCTCTGTGGTCACCTAGGACCCAGTGGAAGCGACCCTGTTGTTTCTTTCACCTGCTCTCACTTCTGATGAGAGGATTGGCCTGTGTAGTCTTTTGCCTGGAGCGGGGTTTGGAGGCCTTTGTTTGTTTGCTAATGTTAACACATTAATGAGGGTGAAAGGCATTTCCTTTCTGAATCTGAGTTCTGACCCGTATGCAGTTTAAAGCCTACGTGCCAGGGAGGGAAGAGAAATTCTTTTCCCCAGGAAGCTGAGGACAAGTGACCGATTGGATGCTGCCTCCTGCCCACTCGCATCTCCATCCCTGGGGCAGCTCCGAGCCGCCTCCCTGGCTCTGCTCCCTTCCACCGCCCTGCCTGCCGCCATCCACTGGTCTTTTTTGCAATTCATTTTCACCATTTTATTCCCCTGATCAAAAACCATTTCAGCGGCATCAAATCCAGGCTTTCTGCTTTTTAAAAGAGTCCCCTGCACCCTGGTTCTCCCTACTTGATCTTCCTGGGATTCCCTCCTCTCACCTGCTGCAGCCGGCATCACCTCCCTCCCCCGTGCCGCTGGGTCTCAGCCTCCCTGCTGGTGCTGCTCCCAGTGGCTTTCTCCCCTGCCCTTCACGAGCCCGGCTGCCATCCTTCCAGGCTCACCTCCGCCGTCCCCACTGTCCGCAGACCTTGCTGGCTCTACTCCCTGACAGATCCTCCCTCACTTGGCATTTCACATCTTAGAGCCAGAGATTGCTGTGCTTTTTCATGTGGGCCATGCTTGTTTTCCATCTGGACTCTACGCTCTGAGGGGAGAAACTCAGGATCGTTAGCTTCTTTTTCTTTTTCGAGAGGGGATGTTCTGTAAGGGGCTTAGCCCAGGACTGGGTACTGAGAAACACAGCCCCCACTCCACTTCCTCAACTATTTTATCCATCCTTGGTCTGGTCTAGACTTCAAAGTGAAGAAAAATTTTAAGTGGGTATTTGTTCAGTGAATTAAATAATGGCTTACATGACTTGGAGAGAAAAATAGCATTAAAATGTGCAAAGGAGTATATTTGATGTTGTTAACTTTTCCTCTGTAGGGTAGAAGAGCAGAGGACGGATCTGTCATCGATTATGAGCTGATTGACCAAGATGCCCGGGTAGGTGCCTGAGTGCTGTTGTGGGTTTCTGTTTTCTGGGAAGCCTCTGGAAAGTTTGTATAATAATTATCTACGATGTGTAACAGATTACCTCCAATCAGAGTGGCTGAAAACGGTAACCATTTATTGCCTCTCGGGTCAGGAATTAGTGAGTGGCCTGGCTGGGTGGTTCTGGCTCAGGGCCACACAAAATGTTGACCAGGGCTGCTGGCACCTGAGGGCCACCCACAGGACTCTTGGCAGAGGCCTTGGCATCTCTCCACATGGACTCTGCATGGCTGCTTGAGTGTCCTCACAACATGGCAGCCAGCTTTCCCTGATTGAGTGATCATGGGAGAAGCAAGGAGGAATCCACATGCTCTGTGGTCTGATCTCAGGAGTCACACAGTCACTTCTGTCCTGCTCTGTTCACTGGAAGTGAGTCACTGTCCGGTCCACAGTCCGAGGGAGGGGAAGGGTGGAATGTCAGAGAGTTTGTGGGCTTCATTTACACTTTCTGGGAGCACTGGTTAACGGGCATCCCCTTACACCACTGGTGGTAATTACAGGATCCATACCTGACTCACATGCTCCTTTAGGCTTTGTGTGTGTGTGTGTGTGTGTGTGTGTGTGTGTGTGTGTGTATGTGTGTATGTGCCAGTTTCTGCAGGGTGTGGTGAGCTGTGCGCACTGGTGTGCATTTGCTACAGTGAACGCCAGCAGAGTAAATGATAAGGAAAGCCGAAGGAGATGGGGGAGGCACAGCTGGGCCAAAAGGGGGAGCCCAGCAGAACTCTTTCTGGTTCTAGTCGCATATTCCCCGCGAACGACTTGTGAAGCTGATTCACATCGCTCTGAGCTATGTGCCTTTCCCGGGTGTCAATAGCTATCTCAGAACATTCAGAAGAGCTGCAGAACAAAATTTATTTAGATTCATTTTAGTTTTAAATTTCAATATATTTTACACTGTACTTTTAGCAAGTGGTGGAGAAGGTTTTTAAATAAAGTAATAGAAGGTGGGTTTTACGATTTCCGGATAATGAATGGTCACGGAATGAGTATCTACCCTTGCATACGCCTCTCCCCCACCCTCCCCACCATTGTTCGTGTTATTGATAGCCTTTAAATTTTCCAGAAGCTGAAGATAAGGTTGGCCTGGCTCCTTTCTCAGCTCCGTCATTTCCGGAGTCTCTAAGAAACTCAGGTGTGGGCACTGGACCTTCAGTATTTGGCCACTGGCTTACTTGCTGTTATGGTGCCAACAGGGAAGGAGGGCTGGGTGTGCTAGGAATGCTTGTGTGTCCTTCTCTATGTGCATAGAAGCCCTCAGTCCTTCCAGTGTTCAAGGAAGGAGATTTGGGCAGTGCTGGCCTCACGAACAATCTAGTCTCATGACGATCTGTCTGTGTCTAGGGAAGCCTGCTCTTGATGAAAACTTCCGCCCTTTTCATCCTTTTCCCCACGTCTGTAGCACAGTCATCCTTTCTCACTTGGCGTTTTGAATGTATAGGTTTTAGTGTTTTCACATGACGTTTCTATGACTGGCTGTGGATCCTGTAGTTACCTTTCCTGGTGGGTTGTGCTCGTAGGATCTCTATGATGCTGGAGTGAAGAGGAAAGGAACTGATGTTCCCAAGTGGATCAGCATCATGACCGAGCGCAGTGTGTTCCACCTCCAGAAAGGTGGGTGCTGTGCGCTCCGGGAGCCCCGGGTGTCGGTGTTGGGGCTCACATCTGCCAGAGCCAAGTCCACTCTCCACATGGCACCCCCTGTTTCCCTCCCCAGATCCATTTGCCCTTCTCTCCCATTGTGGATCCGTGTTTCCCCTAAGTAGTTCCCATGGTCCGGTGCTTTAGCTTGCTGCCCCTTCTTGTCTGAGGATCCTTCTGTTCTGCTACGTGTGTTGAAGTAATGGACTTGGCTGGGTGCTACCTATTACTTCCTGTGGCTTCCAGATAGAATGGGTTCCACTCAGGGGAGATGGAGATGTTCAAACATGGCCCAGGCCGTGCCATTCAGGCCACGTGCCCGGGATAGTTGTCCCAGGGCAACTGGTACAATGTCAGCTCTGGTTACCATGGTAACCCCTTAGCCCTTAGGATGCTGCGATGATTATTTTCTTTTTTGTTTTTTTTCAATTGTGGTATATAACCATGTGGGTGCTCATTGACAGCTTTGGTGGCTCCGTTTTAGTAATTACTTGTTGCTTTTCCTTAGTATTTGACAGGTACAAGAGCTACAGCCCTTATGACATGTTGGAGAGCATCAAGAAGGAGGTCAAGGGAGACCTGGAAAATGCTTTCCTGAACCTGGGTGAGTAAGTGTGGTTGGTCCCCCATCCCCGGTGGACATCTGCTCTCAGTAAACTGCTGACGCAAAAGTAACAAGAGAAAGGGCTCTGTTGGAGACGTTCTCATTGTCCCTGGGTTTCTGTGGCCTCAGAGTCCCCAGTGTACAGCCTCAGGGGCTGAGTGCCACACAGGGTCCCCAGTGTACAGCCTCAGGGAGCTGAGTGCCACACAGGGTCCCGGTGTTCCCTCAGGGGGCTGAGTGCCCACAGGGTCCCGGTGTTCCCTCAGGGGGCTGAGTGCCACACAGGGTCCCCGGTGTTCCCTCAGGGGGCTGAGTGCCACACAGGGTCCCCGGTGTTCCCTCAGGGGGCTGAGTGCCACACAGGGTCCCCAGTATACAGCCTCAGGGAGCTGAGTGCTGCACAGGGTCCCCGGTGTTCCCTCAGGGGGCTGAGTGCCCACAGGGTCCCGGTGTTCCCTCAGGGGGCTGAGTGCCCACAGGGTCCCGGTGTTCCCTCAGGGGGCTGAGTGCCACACAGGGTCCCCGGTGTTCCCTCAGGGGGCTGAGTGCCGCACAGGGTCCCCGGTGTTCCCTCAGGGGGCTGAGTGCCGCACAGGGTCCCCGGTGTTCCCTCAGGGGGCTGAGTGCCGCACAGGGTCCCCGGTGTTCCCTCAGGGGGCTGAGTGCCCCACAGGGTCCCCGGTGTTCCCTCAGGGGGCTGAGTGCCCACAGGGTCCCAGTGTTCCCTCAGGGGGCTGAGTGCCCACAGGGTCCCCGGTGTTCCCTCAGGGGGCTGAGTGCCGCACAGGGTCCCTGATGTTTCTCAGACCCTCCCGTTTTGCAGCCCATTCAGGTCGTCTGGTGTGTGCCCAGGTCAGAGCCTAATTCCCCCCTAGTGGACAGAGGAGTAACTGACCCCTTTGCTTCTCCCCACAGTCCAGTGTGTCCAGAACAAGCCCCTGTATTTTGCTGACCGACTGTACGACTCCATGAAGGTAAGGGCAGCGGGCTGAGAGGTCTAGGTTTCCACACCAGGCTCTTCTTCCATGTCCCCAAACTAAGTCCCCTGCCTAGTGATGGAGGGAGGAGCCCCGAGGTCTCGGTGCAAAGCGCACCAGCCAGCTGTGGCTGCATTCGACAGGCGAGGAAGCCACCAATCCATCTTCTCACTCTCCAACCACTCGAACACGTGTTTGTGTACAGGCAGAAAACAAAGCACCTGGGAGAGAGAGAGCCAGGGGATGGTTGCGCCTGACTCCTGCTCAGGTTTCTCAGTGATTCCCTCCTATCACCTCTGAGAGAAAACCAGCAAGGGAGGGAGAGACTGTTAAGCAACCACGATGTGATAGACATTGTGTAACTTACATGAACTTAAATAATTACCAAAGAGCCTGAGGCTTATTGTTTTATTGTTATTATTTTCTTTATAGGTGAGGAGGCTGGAGCTCAGAGAGCTTCAGCTTGCGGGAGGTTCCATAGCCAGATTAGAACTTGGGTCTACGGACTCCAAAGCCAGCCCAGCCACTGTCCCTTGAATGAAGCATCTCTTCCCACAGTCCCATCCCATTGTCCATGCCTCACATGTGCCCGGTTCTTTCCATCTTCCAGGCCCACCCACTTCTTCCTGGCTCACCCCCTTGTCCAAACTGCCTCTCCCCCTCTCTCCTCAGGCTCATGTAAAATATGACCCTTACCTTGGCGCCCATGGTCTGAGGCTCTGCCAGTAAACTCAGTGGTCTTTCTGCTCATGCCATGCACCCTGGCACAGGGCAACGATGGAAACGTGACAGTGTGGCCTCTCTGAGCCCCGGAGAGCCAGAACCTATTTGTTACATGTGCAAACTCGCACTCGTTGAGCCAAGCCTTGCAGTGCTTAGTGCTCAGCCCGCGTTCAGTGAATGCACACGTGGGAGTCCGTGCTGACATCACCCTGCTGTGTTTCATGCTCATTTTCTCTTCAGGGAATAGTCACACTGCTCCATTTGTGATCTCTTAGGGAGCGGCATCAGGAATCCAGATCAGTTCCAGGGGCAAGAAAACGTGCTGATCGGTTTGTGGTTAGCATTGCTCTCAGGGAATGTAACTTGGAATGTTGCCTTGACTTTCAGGGCAAGGGGACACGCGACAAGGTCCTGATCAGAATCATGATCTCCCGCAGTGAAGTGGACATGTTGAAGATCAGGTCTGAATTCAAGAGGAAGTACGGCAAGTCCCTGTACTATTACATCCAGGTGAGCCCACGGTGCCGCGTCGCCCCCACTGCCCTTGGGGGGCCCGGGACCCCGGGGAGGGTCTGTGTTTGCTAATTCACTGGGGAAGAGATAGTCACCAAATATCAGGGATTTATTTTGAAAGTGCCATTTGTCCTGGAATCCTATAGAACAGGCAGATGTTTTGTGTTTCCCACATGTGTTATTCTACAATGTAATTGGTGTTCCTGATGATGACCCTGTAAGAGCTGCTGACATCCTCAAGAGATTTAGATCAATTACATTTTACATTTATTATATTTCCATTTCTTGGAAAATCCTCTGTGATTGGCCTGGGGCATTGACCCAGAACGCCCATCTCTCCCGCCAGTTTAGTCTCTGTTTTGGAGAGATGGAGAATTCATATGTAACCAGTAATGGCCTTCACAGTGGTCCCACTGTGTGTAGTACAGACAGGCATTGCAATCCCTTTTTAGATCCTGACGTTTCCAGAGGCAGGTCTGGTTACAAGGATGAATTTAGAAGTGGGTTAGCTGTGCCCAGGTGTATTAGGGCATATGTGTAAAAGTTTAGGTCCCAGTTAGACTCCTAGTCATTGTTTCTTTACTTCACCAGCTTATTTCCGTGTGACCTTAAGAATTTAGGAAACAGTACTATGAGGCAGGAAAGGACGCCACCTTCTCTGGAAGGGGGAGGACCAGGGAGAAAGTGGTGGTGTCAGGGCAGTTAGAGCAGTCACGTACCATATGAGCCCCCAGTACCTCACATTTGCTCAACCC
This sequence comes from Myotis lucifugus, assembly GCF_000147115.1. Lineage (NCBI taxonomy): Eukaryota > Metazoa > Chordata > Mammalia > Chiroptera > Vespertilionidae > Myotis > Myotis lucifugus. Next base: position 1,905,241 of record NW_005871252.1, read on the forward strand.
TTGTGGTAATAATGTGACTTGAAAGTCTCCCCCAGGCCACATTCCCTGAGGGTCCTCCGGTGATGATGATGATGGTGGTGGTGGTGGTAATGGTGATGGTGATGATGATGATGGCGGTGGTCGTGGTGGTGATGATGGTTTGGGTGTGGCCTTCCGGGCCTTTGTATCTAGGCAGGTCCTGCAGAGTCTTCTCTGTTAATTTGGGAGAAGCTCTGTGTGCACTGGCTCTGCCTGTATATTATGGCGAAGTTTGGATCTTTTTTTAATACTGAATTTCCTTTTTCTCTTTGACCATTTGCAGCAAGACACCAAGGGTGACTACCAGAAAGCGCTGCTGTACCTGTGTGGTGGGGATGACTGAGCCCGCGGGGGCCCATGCATCCAGGAGTGGTGCTCCTATGCTTCTAGCTAACAGTTCTAGGAAATCTGCTTGCGGCTAGTGCCCGTCCCTGTGCCCGTCCCTGTGAGGATGCCGTTAGCATTGCTTCTGCCTCACCTTATCTCAGTTGCCTAAGCATTGCCTGGCTTTCCCATTTGATCTCTCCTTTTAGCCAAAGAAATGAACATTCCAAGAGTTGGAAGTGAAATCTATGATGTGAAACACTTTGCCTCTTGTGTACTGTGTCGTAAACAGATGAATAAACTGAATTTTTACTTTAGAACCAATCACTTTGTTGACCTTGCTTTTAATTTAATTGTTTAAAAATCAAACATCCCTGAGGGCCGTGTGGTTCAGCTGGTAAGCCTGTACCTAGAGCAGTGGTTCTCAACCTTCCTAATGCCACGACCCTGTAATACAGTTCCTCATGTTGTGGTGACCCCCAATTTCATTGTTACAAATTGAACATAATTAAAGCATAGTGATTAATCACAAAAACAATATGTAATTATATATGTGTTTTCCAATGGTCTTAGGCGACCCATGTGAAAGGGTCGTTTGACCCCCAAAGGGGTCGCGACCCACAGGTTGAGAACCGCTGCCCTAGAGACTGAAGCCTCTAGAACTGAGCAGTCCGATATAATGGCCACTATACAGATGTGACTAATGAAATAAAACAAAATGAAAGAAAACAAATTTATGTCCTCAGTCATGCTATCCACATTTCAGATGCTCAGTACCACGTGTGGTGAGCAGCTAGTGGCTGCACAGCGAGGGAGAGAATGTGCCCATTATAATAGAAAGTTCTACTGGGCAGCTCTCCATGCCCAGGAGATGATGCTGCCTATGGGGAATAGCCCAGAGTTACCCCTCATCTGCTCATCTTTCTACAGCGAAATAAGGTGAAAATAAGCATCGGTGGTGGCCTCAAACTAGGAAGAGGAGAGGGGTTGGTGGGTTCTGTTTAGCAAATATTTTTCAAGCCCTTAGATTTATAGAAATAAGTAACATCCTGCCCCAACCTCCCAGGCCACCTTCAGTGAGCCAGGCCACAGCATTCTTGTAAAGGACGTCTAACGGAAGTTCCCGGATCAGGACCAAATCACAGAGAACGTCATTGCTTTGGCTAGGAAGAAAGATGACCCAGAGGGGAAGGAAAGATTTGAGCTGTGCCCTGAAGTGTAAGGTGAAGTTTTATAGCTGAGAGGGAGCTCTCCACACAGAGTCTTAGGGCTCTGATAATGGAGAAAAGGCAATTCATACAACTGGTATGCATTTCAAAAGACACAAAGATTATATACAGTGAAAATTATGTCTCCCACGCTCTCCTACCAGCCAGGGGCCTTCCCTAGACACATGGTTTATTGTCCTTTCATGGATAGACTGCACAACAAGTATGTGTGTATTACTTATGTATCTATGTTCATTATGTAAAGGTGGTGTTCATAGACTTGCCAGCCTAGGACAGTGCTTATACAGGTACTGCAGACAGCTTGCTTATACAGGTACTTCCCCTGAGCAGGGTGTACGGCTGGGTGAAGGTGCAGGGATAGGGGGGAGACAGGGGGGTTTGGTTGAGTTGCCTGTCCCACACCATTACACTGCATCTTCTCCTCATTAGAGGGTGCTGTATCAACCGCTAATTCTTGACACCTGGCTGATCCTGGGTGAGAATCAGTGACTCTAGACCCCGAGCAGTTCGCCTGTACCTTTCTTGGCAAATTCCAATAAATTCTAGGGCAGGGGCTAGGCAGGTGATACAAATAAATGTGTGAAATGGGCTGGTTGGACAGAACTAGGAAGTCTGGAGAAATGGAAGATGCCTGCCCCACTTCAAACATTCAAATTCAATTAAAGTGATACCGTGTTGACCAAACGTAACTGGGCTGATTGATTTGCTCTTTTGATCCTTTGGCAAGCTGTAGATAGGAACTCCGGTGGAGCATGGCTCCTGAGCCCCTAGTGGCCCATGGTGTCTAAGTCTTTAAAAAGCAGATGATGCAAAAATAGGATGTTTTTTCAAATGTACCCTCCTATGCATATTAGAGTCGGTGCCTCAAATCCCAAAATGTACTTTTCCATGTGCGTGGGGCAGAGTTCAAGGAACTGCGTAAAAAGCAAGACCTTTGTTTAACCCAAATGGTTGAATTGAACTCAGCTTTGCTAGCGCTGGGCAGAGGCTGTCAGGAGCAGTGTTTCAGATCAGGGAGGATCTAGGCTTTGTTTGCTCCCACCATGCAGTGTGCTTCAGGCGGCAGAGGAAAGGTGGTGGAGGAGAAGGCAGGGCTATGCAGCCGGCATGAGGGCAGGCTTCTGCTCCTGCTGGCCCAGCACAGCCCGGCCTCTGGTCTGGCCGATGTGGACCCTCCAGCAGGCATGAGGCAAAGTCCAAAAGGCAGGCTGGCCCAAGAGAGGCTCCTGGAGAACCGTTCCCAATGTTGCCTGCTGTCTCCCCCTCCCCCAGCCCCCCACCCCGCCTGCAGAGCAATGGTTGGTGTTTTCCAAAACTGACAGAAAGGGCACGTGCAATTTGGTCTCATACTCTCCTGGATTCCAGCCAGGCTTCCTCAGTCAAGCTGTCCAAACCTTTTCTTGAAGAACCATCTGGAGGTTGGAGTATTCTCCCAAACAATTTTACTTTGGAAAGGAAAGGAACGGGACACACATTTTGTCCGCTAATGAACTGTGATTTTATTCTTTGAGGAGGTAGGTAGGCAATGCATGCAGTAGAGCCATGAAAGTTTACTGAACCATGACTGAACAAGAGGACACCCCCACCACCACCCCCGCCCCCTGCCATCTGTGTGGTGGTGCTGGGCGGGGCTGTCACCTTGCACTAATTCCAAATGGTCCCCTCCACACTGTAGTCTCTGGGAATGGTGTCTCCCTTGGAGTTGGACCGTGCACAACCTGAGCAGCCATGCGTGAGGGCCCGTATGGTGACCCTGTGCGTGTGTGAGATGGCCTGTTAGGCATTTTGTCACAGAGTAGGCTTCTAGATTGAAGCTGGAAGACAAGTCTTACTTGGGAACAGATGGATAAACCTCACAAGGCCTCATCTTTTCCATGGACTCGTGATCTTTGGGCCCATTTTTGGGGGCTGTGTACAAATGGCTATGCGTAGGAGTCTACCCAGTATGCGGTGCTCCTATGGTATAAACTATTAGTAAAGATAGCTAAGGCAGGGAAAGCCAGGTTCACAAAGTGGCTACATTTAGCAAGAAAAATGATTTGAGGACAGAAATCTTTTAAATCAATTTTTAGTGTTTAAATGACTCCAGGCCTCTCCCCACATTTTGACAAACGGCTTTGGCTTCTTATCCACATCCGTTTATTTGACCTCCTTTTTCCATCAACTACCAAAATGAAAGCTCCGCTGCGGGAGAGAGAGGGAGCAATTTTAAACATCTCATAGCAATGAGGCAGAACATGCTATAGCCATCAAGTTTTAGTTGTTCATTCTATTTATTGAAGAAAGCCTGTAGCCTGATTTCTTTTATGCGAGTACATTTGAGCAAGCAAAGTTTATAGAGATGACTTATCTCATTACATTAGAAGAGTGATTTGCTATCTCAGCATCTATAAGCAATTTTAACAGACATTTCTGGATGAAGAAAAGCTTTTGTAAATATATGCGAAAGACACAATTTCATCAAGCATTAAATTGGAGGTGCCCTGGAAAAAAAATATTACATTTGTGCATTCAATTAGCTTGATTGTGGCTGAATTTTGTCCATGGAAGGCAGCATTTCTGCAGAAAAACAGAAGCATTCCCTATGTCAGCAGGTTTTCGAAAACAGAAAAGCACACTTTCCCCCTTTGCAAGTCCTCTTTTGCATTTGTGCTGTTCCTAGCTCTGCGTCCCTAATCAGGCTGCTCAGTCTTGTTCTCCACAGAGGAGGGTAAGGGGAGAGTGAATCAGAAGCCACTTTATTTAGGCCTTACGGAAATCCAAACCCAGCAATTCCAACTTTAAATAGCCTGTGTTTGGTCTGAAAGCTAGGTGAGCTCTGAGCAAAATTGGGACTGAGGAAATGGAGAATGGTTGGGGCACAAGAGGGCTTTCTTGGACCCCTGAAATCACCATAAAGAAATGAGCTAAGTTTTTAAGATGATCACCAGCCTACCCATTGCAATATCAGGAGGGCATCCTGATGAACAAGAGGATCCTCCCCTTTGCTGTTCTGTATAGTTGAACCATCAGCTTTCTATTAGGCAATGAACCAGAAAAGCCATATGTCAATGGAACCTGGCTGTGGGGATGCCTGTTATTTTTTAAAATATATTTTTAATTGATTTCAGAGAGGAAGGGAGAGAGATAGATAGAAACATCAATGATGAGAGAGAATCATTGATTGGCTGCCTCCTGCATGCCCCCTACTCAGGGGCGTTGGGGGGGGGTTGGGAGTTGAGCCTGTAACTTGGGCATGTTCCCTTGGCTGGAATTGAACCTGGGACCCTTTAGTCTGCAGGCTGATGCTCTATCCACTGAGCCAAACTGTCTAGGGCTGTTATTTTTAAACACTAGGTGAGAACAAATCAGGACTTCCCCAGCTATAATCCATTGTAGCCCAAGGCTATCATTTCTAAAGATTAATTAATTGAATCAGGAGTAGAGAAATGTTTCAAGTAAGGTTTAGGTTTCTATGTCAGGGACGGTGCCAGATTTCAAATTTAACCATGGATTCTTGAGCTTTGAGGAAGCACCTTGGTCTTAATGGATGACCTTTGTCCTAAGAGATATGAACTCATGTATGACTAGGAAAAATTTTAAAATCTGGAGTTGAGCAGGTAATATAGCACCTCAGTCATTCTCTTATTCATTCACTGATGTACTAATTTATCAGTGGACAGGCCTACTCTGCTGGCCCCTGAACTACTGGGGATTCAAAGAACAAGGCAACACTGAAGAAAGATAAGGGCTGAGATTGAGGAAGGCACAGGTGAGGCGCTTCAGGGTGCAGAGTAGGCGATTCTCACCCAGGGTGAAGCATCTGGAAGGTTTCTGGGAGAGGCAATACTTAAAGCAAGATTTTTATTTGTTGTATTTTTTCTGACGTGCAAGAGGAATAATCATTGGTAGAAAAATGCAATAAAGTATAAAGAAGAAAATCTGAATCATCTGGAACGCCAACCAAAACCAATCACGGTTAGCACGTTGGCAGGTTGACCTGTTTGAGAATTAGCCCTTGTTTCCTTGGAGTGAGCTCATCAGGGAAGAGCGAGAGGCGGGTTTCCCTCCCCCTCCTCAAGAGGACAGGCCGAGCGTTAGGCGGTAAAAGTCAGGCTTCCTTTGCCCCACAGAAGAGGTAAGTGGCTTTTGATTTTTCAAAGTCTGGTCCAAGAAGAAGGCCTCCTGCATGCATGCGCCAAAAAGGAGGGCTCTATAGAAGCAGGTCACCTATCCGTGGGGCAGCTGGGTTTCCAGGGACCGAGCGGGCAGTGCCCAGGTGATGGGGCCAGTGCCCCGCCTCCACGAAGTGCCTGAGTGTCCTTTGATGGGAAACTCTGGGCGCTTGCAGGGGATAAAAAACTGCCCACAGCAGCGTCGCCTACCTCTGGGAACAACGTGGTGACTGGGCGTGGTGAATGGGGAATGAGGCTTTGCCAATGTTAAAACCTAATTCCCAACCCTGACCTGATTCTATACCACTTCTTCCCCCATCACCAGAACAGCCCCTGTCCCACCATGAATGGCTAGGAGGGAATATTTTTATGTTTACCTACTGATTTATTTTACTTTTTGACATTTTATGATATATAAAATCTATCCCAGATACATTATAATAATAAGTATTCCAGAACACCTCAGAGCTTTAGATCTAACTCTGCTTTGAAGAAGTCTAAGTTAGCTAAACTTTGTGTATCAGCAGGGAAAACAGTTTAGAGTCATAAAACAGGAGGAGGAAAATGAAGGATGCCCTCCTGATATTGTATTCCAAGTTGCGGGCAACACAAAGAAATAACAAACAAAATGATTTCAGAACATAGACAAAACGGAAGAGGCAGAATCAAAACTTTTCAGCTCTCCAGTGGGATAACTGCTAGCTCTGTTTTAATAGGAGGTTTCCTTGGAGTTAACATCTGGCTTCTAAAATGAACAGATACAGAGCAAGGTATACAGATATGCCAGTCTTATTCCTAAACTCTGGATCCTTTGTTTCTCCCCTTGGGTGAGGCCCCCAAATCCCTGCCTGGAAATTCAGGCCTGGCCTGGCCCTGGCTTCAGACTGACGCTGGCCTGAGCATGGAATATTTAACCAGCGTGTCTCCCACTGCTCCTGGGCGCTGATGGGCTCTGTACTGCTCTGGGAAGCAGCGAGCTCTGCCTGCTGAGCTCTGAGACCTTGGGGTGGGTGGGCACCGGTGCCCGCGCCCAGGTCGGGAATGTGCAGCAGGAACCCTGTGCACCAGGGTTCAGTGTCTGAGATGGGTGGGAAAGGCAGAGCTGGCTGCCTCCTCCTGGCAGGAGGGAGCCCAGGGGTGGGCTGGGAGGCAGGATCTGCAATTCACACTGTAGGGGCCGACCCGGAAGCCACAGCCGGGCGAGATCACACAGCTCCTCCGCTGCAAGGCCTCCCTCAGAACTGCTCGGTCTTCATGCAGCTGGTTGGCTGGCAACGGGAGATCCCGGCTCGCAGTAGACCAGGACCTTGCCTCCTGTTCCCTGCCACAGGCAGTGACGTGCATTGCTTCTTTAAAGTGGGAGCGCATGTCAGCTGTGCGGCTTCTTCCCGGGACCCGTGTGTGGTGCAGGAGGCTGGTGCAGGCCTCAGAGGGCCTCCGGAGCATCCAGCAGGGCCGAGCTGTGCAGGAGATAGGACCTCGCACCTGGACGCGCGTGCTTGGCACTTCTGGGGGTTGGGGGGAGAGGGGAGGACCGGAAGGAGGGTTTCAGCTCCGCCACCCTCCTGCTAAGCTGTTAGGCGGGCTTTGGCTGAGGCCGAGCACAGGTTTCCCGCTCCGGCTGATGCGGGGTCTCTGGGTTTCAGTCTTCTCCGGGGAAGTGGGGCTTATAGGCACTCAGTGCTCAGGATATTCTGAGTGCAGGGTCTCATATCCTGGTTTGAGGAAGCCGACGGAGGCAGGCAGGCAGTAAGCGGGATGCTGGCTCCCTCCTCCGCACCCCTCCTCAGGGAGCCCAGCCACCACCACCCTGAAGGCCAGGGAGGGTGCAGTGGAGCCCGCACACCCAGCCTACAGGAGGCTCAGCCCCCTTTCTCGCCCTGCACGCTCACGCTCGTTGCCCCTGCAGCTGGGCCAGAAGGTTTGAGTGGGGTGTGAGGCTAACAAAAACGCGCAGCATAACTGGAAACTGAGGATAAGATCACATGGGTCAGGAGGGGCCAGGTCAGATGGGTCCCTCCTATGCTAGGAGTTTTGATGTCTTTTCTAATGGAACTCTGGCGCAGGTATCAGGAGTGTGTGAGGGCTCCTGCTCAGAGAGGAGTGACCTCACTCAGTCATTCCCCATTCTCCCCCAAATAAAGAATACAGATTTGAGGGTGCCCAGGGGTTTGCCTGTGTGGGGGTCCAGCTGTGCGGCTGCAAGGTGAGAGGGCCATGGGACAGTGAGGATGATGGGCTCACCCCAGCACCGGTTGGTTTCCCTTGAACCCCACTGCCAGCCTGCAAGTTCCACTTAGGTTGAATTTTTTGCCTAGAGTCTCCCCAGTCAGTGTGCCCTGGGAATAATATTATTTATCTTACTAGAGGCCTGGTGCATGAGATTCGTGCACTGGGAGGGTGGGGGGGTGGGTGGGAAGGGTCCCTCAGCCCAGCCTGTGCCCTCTCCTAGTCGGGGAGCCCTTGGGGGATGTCCAACTGAGGGCTTAGGCCCCAGTCCCCCTGGGGGAGCCCACTTACAACCAGGGGGCAGCTCCTGCATTGAGCGTCTGCCCCCTGGTGGTCAGTACGCATCATAGCGACCGGTCGTTCCACTGTTCGGTCGATTTTCATATTAACCTTTTATTATACAGGATAACATTGTTGTGAGGATTAAAAGAGATAATTCATGTAATGTCTCTAGCACAGTCCTTAGTATAATGGCAACACTTGATACATCAAATAAATATATTCCATATGTAATCTGATAGATAATATGTAAGTAAGTAATATTGTATAGTAGCATTAGAAAGCTGGCCCTCAGGGACCAAGGAGACACCGTTCCCACTGTGTGGTGTTTGTAGAGGGTAGTGGACAGTAGTCTCAAGAGCCCCATGTAGCTTGTCCTTCTATGGCCTGCTTCCATTTGGGAATTGGCCTCCTTGGTTCTCTTGGCTTAGTTCTCAATAACCTGGGAGGTGCCTCCCACTCCTTCCTGTCTGTCAGTGGATCACAGGACCTGACTTTGTAGGCCCATGAGGGAAACATACAGGGTTTGGTTCTTAGTGTGGGTGTCCTTGATTTTATTTCACAGCTGATGTCATTCATCTTCTTGGCTGTGAAACAGGATATTTTTATTATGGGTAGGAAATAATGTTTCATGATGGATGGCATTCCCTCCTGTTCTTGAAAATTGTTTACATTTTTTAATCCTCAATTGAGGATGTGTTTTTACTGATTTTTAGAGGGAGAGGGAGAGAGAGAGAGAGAGAGAGAGAGAGAGAGATGTGAGAGAGAGATGTGAGAGAGAAACATTGATTGGTTGCCTTCTGCACGAGTCCAGGGATCAGGGATCAAACCTGAAACCTAGGTATATGCCCTGGCTGGGACTTGAACCCATGACCTTTTGGTATATGGGACGATGCTCCAACAAACTGAGCCATCCAGCCAGGCCAATTGTTTAATTTGATGACCTAACAGAGACCAGTTACTTTAGGGAGAAGAGTTAATGGCTCACTTCCTGGAACTGTGTGACAATTACTGCAATGAAATGATGGTAGTAAAAACTGTAGGAAATACCAAGCTGCCTAGATTCAGAGGAGTTTTGGTCCCAAGAGATCAGAAAATATGGGAAAGGCCAGGAAGCCTTTTGGACATGTTAAACCAACATGGTGAGACTTACTAGTAGGTAGTGCTTCTCACCCTTGGTCCTGTAGCCAAGTCCCTGCAAGAGACATCTCAGAATAATGATCCATTTTATATTTACGGTATAAGCCAGGAGCAGTTTTATTGATGGCAAATTTTATAATCATACAAGTACAGCCTCCATGCCTCAAAAACATATGCAAAAAATATGTCTAGGAAATGACATGTATAGTGCTGATCCTTTTTGCACCTCTCCTCACCTCCTTTCCTGGAGACTGGCCCTTGCTGAGTGGGTGAGACTCCCCTGTTAGCCTAATCCTATATAATAAAAGGCTATTATGCAAATTGACCAAACAGAATGACTGGTCACTATAATGCGTACTGACCACCAGGGGGCAGATGCTCAACACAGGAGCTGCCTCTTGGTGGTCAGTGCCTTCCCACAGGGGGAGCACTGCTCAGCCAGAAGCCTGGCTCACAGCTGGCGAGCACAGCCGCGGTGGCAGGACCCTCTCCCACCTCCACAGCAGTCCGACATTCCCCAAGGGGTCTCGGACTGTGAGAGGGTGCAGGCAGGGCTGAGGGACCCCCCCAAGTGCACGAATTTTGTGCACCGGGCCTCTAGTAACATAAGGAGGTTTGCTGGTGGGAGTTAACCTATTCTGGGCATAAGGTTTGGTGGTCTTTTAGTCTTCTCCATCTTCTCTATTTTTAGGAGTTGAAGACAGAGCAGAGATTAGCAGAGAATGCCCACTCCATGCATAATAAAGGGGAGAGGCATGGAGGGTTTGGGGAGCGGGGGCAGTGAAGGAGCAAAAAAAAAAAAAGGCAGAGAGAAAGAAGCAAAGGGGTAGGGTGGGGAGAAGGGAGAGATAGCACCTTTTCCAGGGTGCACCCAGAGCCAGGGACTAAAGTCTCATTTGTATGGGCTGAGCCCAGGAGTCAAATTGAGCAGATTAGAGAAGAAACCCCAAATTTCTCCAACTAGAAAGGCTTTCTGTTAGTTATAATGTATCGGTTGAATCTGTAGTAAATATCTGTGTGAATATTTTTCTGGAATTGATGTTGGTGCTTGATGGGTTAAGATTAAGACTTTATCATTCTTTCATCTACAATAAAGGACTCAAGGTAGAGATTTTATAGATTCTGAGTTTTTCTCCTTAAATCTATTTACTACCAGGACATTTGCTTTGTCAATCAGTCCATACTAACTATGAAATAACATTCTAGCTAGTATGGGCACTGTGTTAAATGCCTGACACACATTATGATGTTTAATTCCTATGAAGTATTACCTATGAAGGCATACCTAGGAAGTAGGTATCATGAGCCCATTTGACTGATGAGAGAACTGAGGCTCAGCCAGGTTAAGCACCTTCCCAAAGTCACACAGCTAGTAAGGGGCAGAACCCATATATCTTACTCCAACACCTTTGTTGACAATCAGCTCACTCTACTGGTTCAGCATCAGAATTTTAATTAAAAAAATGGAAGAAAAATGTGTCCATCAATTGTGTGTATGTGAACTGGTAAAAGACTATCAACATCCCTTAAACAGTTTAGTTTAATTTTATAATAGTTTTTAGATTTACAAAATCATTGTGAATTTGGTACAGAGAGTTCCTATATTCCCCACACCCAGTTGAGCCTTTTGTTTTGTTTTATTGCTTAAAATATTACAAAGAGTAGTACATATGTCTCCTTTTTTTTCCCCCTTGACCTTCCCCTGGCCTCTCCTACCCCCCATTGTCTTGTGTCCATTGGTTATGCTTATATGCATGCATTCAAGTCCTTTGGTTGATCTCTTACCCTCCCCATCAACCCTCCCCAGCCTTCTCACTGTAGTTTGACAGTCTGTTTGATGCTGCTCTGCCTCTATATCTATTTTTGCTCATCAGTTTATAATGGTCTTTATTATCCATAAATGAGTGAGATCATGTGGTATTTTTCTTTCATTGACTGGCTTATTTCACTTAGCATAATGCTCTCCAGTTCCATCCATGCTGTTTCAAATGGTAAGAATTCCTTCTTTTTTTACAGCAGCATAGTATTCCATTATGTAGATGTACCACTGTTTTCTAATCCATTCATCTGTTGATGGGCACTTGGGTTGTTTCCAGATCTTAGCTATGGTAAATTGTGCTGGTATGAACTGTGCTGGATGCATATATCCTTTCTGATTGGTGTTTCTGGTTTCTTGGGATATATTCCTAGAAGTGGGATCACTGGGTCAAATGGGAGTTCCATTTTTAACTTTTTGAGGAAACTCCATACTGCCTTCCATAGTGGCTGAACCAGTCTGCATTCCCACTAGCACTGCACGAGGGTTCCTTTTTCTCTGCATCCTCGCCAGCACTTGTCGTTTGTTGATTTGTTGATGATAGCCATTCTGACAGGTGTGAGATGGTACCGCATTGTCATTTTGATTTGCATCTCTCGGATGATTAGTGACTTTGAGCATGTTTTCATATGTCTCTTGGCCTTCCTTCTGTCTTCTTTCAAAAAGTACATATTTAGGTCCATTGCCCATTTTTTGATTGGGTTGTTTATCTTTCTTTTGTTAAGTTGTATGTGTTCCCTGTAAATGTTGGAGATTAAACACTTATCAGTGATAACATTGGCAAATATGTTCTCCCATGCAATGGGCTTTCTACCATGGCTTTTTTATCCACTCATCTATTGATGGATACTTGGGCTGCTTCCAAATCTTGGCTATTGTAAATAACACTGCAATGAACACAGGGGTGCATATATTCTTTCAAATCAGTGTTTCTGGCGATATATTCCCAGAAGTGGAATCACTGGGTCATAAGGCAGTTCCATTTGTAATTTTTTGAGGTAACTCCATACTGGCTGCACCAATCTGCATTCCCACCAACAGTGTACAAGGGCTCCCTTTTCTCCACACCCTCACCAACATTTGTTATTTGTTGATTTATTGATGATAGCCATTCTGACATGTGTGAGGTGATAACTCATTGTGATTTCAATTTGCATTTCTCTGATGATTAGTGATGTTGAGAATCTTTTCTAATGTCTATTGGCCATCTGTATGTCCTCTGGAGAAGTGTCTATTCAGGTCCTATGTCCATTTATAAATTGGATTGTTTTTATGTTGCCTTTTATAAGCTCTTTATAAATTTTGGATATTAACCCCTTATCAGGTGTATAGGCAAATATGTTCTCCCATTCAGCGGGTTGTCTTTTCACTTTGTTGATGGTTTCCCCTGCTGTGCAAAAACTTTTTAGTTTGATGTAGTCCCATTAGTTTATTTTTTTCTTTTGTTTCCCTTGCCCAAGGAGATATATCAGAAAAAAATACTGAGATTTTACTGCCTATGTTTTCTTCTAGGATTTTTATGGTTTTGAGTCTAACATTTAAACCATTTTGAGTTTATTCTTGTGTGCAGTGTAAAAAGATGGTCTAATTTCTTTCTTTCTTTCTTTTTTTGCATGTAACTGTCCAATTTTCCCAACACCATCTATTGAATAGACTATCTTTAGCCCATTGTATGTTTCTGCCTCCTTTGTCAAATATTGACTGTAAAGCAGTGGGCTTATTTCTGGGCTCTCTATTCTGTCCCATTGATCTACATGTCTGTGTTTATGCCTGCACCATTTTATTTTGTTACACAATTTGTCCCAGCCACTGGGAGCTCTTTCAGTTGGCTCCTGTGTCCCTTTGATGCATCAACTTAGATGTATATATTTTTAGTACATCCCTACTTCCTGGTGCTACAAGATGCTCCAAGTTCATCTTGTATATCTCCTGTCCCAGTCTTTGAACCTGACATTTCTCCAAGAAGCCTGAATTCCTTTCCCTGGAGGACAGCATTAAAAATCTGCTCCTTGCTGCTGGGATGTCATTGCTTCTAGGTCCTATCAGCTGGAGGAACAGGTACATATGTATGTGTATGCTAACCTGTGTGTGTACACATATCTATAAAATTGTCCCTATGTAACCACCTATGTCTATATTAAGTTAAACATGAGTTCATACTGAGATCTCCAACTCTATCCATTATTGGGTCACTCTAGCCTCCTCCCCTGTTTATCTGTGAATTCCCACTCCAACAGTGAGAAACCTGGGTCCTTCCATTTGCCACCCATTGCTTACTTGCTCAATTCCAGTACACATGTATAGCAATACCCGTGCTAACCTGTATCCCCAAGGAAGCAAACTTATCAACTCGAGTTCTACACTACAAGCAGTTCATTTTCCCTTTGGTGTGAGAGATGCTTAGATCAGCACCATTTTCACCCACTGCCTTCCATATACTATTTGTAATACAGTTGGGTTGTCATATTTTGTATGCCTTCCTAGGATCCCCTTTCCACACACACACACACACACACACACACACACACACATATTTTTATTGATGATAGCCATTCTGATATGTGTGATATATATAATTTACAGTATCATACAGAATAGTTTCTCCATCCCCAAATCCATTGCACTTCACCTACTCAACCCCATCCCCCTAACTCCTGGCAACCGCTGATTTGTTTGTCAGCTTTACAGTTTTGCCTTTCCAGAATGTTAATAATTGGAACCACACAGTAGGCAGCTTTTGCAGACTGGCATCTTTCATTTAACAATATGCATTTAATATTCATCCATGTCTTTCACTGGCTGGATAGCTTGTTTCTTTTTGTCACTGGGTAGTGTTCCATTTTCTGGATGAACCAGTTTGTTTATCCATTCACCATTAAAGGACATGCTGGCTGCTCCTAGTTTTGGCAACTATGAATAAAACTGTTATAAAAGTCTCTGCAGATTTTTTGGGGACATAAGTTGCAGCTCATTTGGATAAATACAGAGGAGTACAATTGCTGAGTCATATGGTAAGACTGTTTAGTTTTGTAAGAAACTGCCAAACTGTCTTTCAAAGTGGCTGTACCATTTTGCATTCCCATTAGCAATGAATGAATGCTCCCACTACTCTGCATCCGTGCCAGCATTTGGTGTCAGTTTTTCTGAATGTAGTCATTCTCACAGTTGTATAGTAGTATCTCATTGTTGTTTTCATTTGTAGTTCTCTAATGACAAATGATGTTGAGCTTTTCATATACTTCTTTGCCATCTGTATATCTGATTTGGTGAGATGTCTATTCAGATCTTTTGCTCCCTTGGTATTCTGTTTGTGTGTTTTTATTGTTGACTTTTAATAGTTCTTTTTTGTGTGTTCATTATAAATTTATTTATCAATTACAGTTGACATAAAATATGTATAACATAGCGATTAGACATTTATATACCTTATAACATGATCACTCCACTAACGGGTTCTCTCATATTTTATATGTAAGTCCTTTATCAGATATGTATTCTGTAAACACAGGGTGGGGTAAACGTAGGTTTACAGTTGTGAGAACATGAAACACAGAGTTTATTTTTGTATTATTACTTATTAATTATTGTAATATTTTCCATACAAACAACTATAAACCTAATTTTGCCCCATCCTGTATTTTCTTTTAGTCTGTGCCTTGTCTTTTCATTCTCTTAACAGTGTCTTTCACAAAGCAAACCTTTTAATTTTAATGAAGTCCAACTTACCAACTTACTTTTTCTTTCACAGATGATGCTATTAGTGTTGCATTTTAAAGCTCATCAACAAAACCAAGGTCATACAGATTTTCTGTTTTCTTCAAGAAATTTTTATTGTTTTCCATTTTACATTTAGGATTACCACGCATTCTGAGTTAAGTTTTGTTTAAGGTGTAATGTCTGTGTCTAGGTTCATCTTTTTCATATATGAACATTCAATTGCTCCAGCACCATATGTTGAAAGTCACCATTTATTTTTTTCATTAGCCCAATATTTCTGTTCAGTTTGTGGAACAGGAGTGCTATGGAAGCAAGCTTTGAGAACTCTGGCTCCAGTCACTGAGGTCTTTTCATAACCTCCATGTATTGTTTTTACTCACCCATCTTTCTGCCCAACCAGATGTTATCAGCTGCTGACTAAAGAGAACTACAAAGATTTTGTTTTGTCTATAGCACAGGAGAGGAACTGCTGTGTGTGTGTGTGTGTGTGTGTGTGCGCGCGCGCACGTACACCCACAAAAGACAAAGACAGTAAAGTCCCTTCAGGAGGGAATTTATGAAGGAAGGGGCATTGGTTAGAGAGCGTCGACTTTGGCCTTGAAGATAGAAAACTCTTAAGACAGGAGAGAATCTAAGGAGCAAATGTTTTAGACAGAATTCACCTTTTAGGAAAAGTATAGAATCCTGCAGTGTACACACACACACACACACACACACACACACACACACACTTTCTCCCAAGGCCTGGGAGAGTCAGGCAGGAGTCCTCCATGTTATATGCCTAGTCCTTGGTGTTATAGGGGGCAAATTTTCATTACTGTGGCATATGTTACAACATTAAACATGACAGTATATTAAATCAGCTATATATTTCACAACTCCATTTATTCTGGATTGTGTGAAAATCACTACTGTTTTTGTTGGTTTGTTTGCTTGCAATGAATTAAAATTTAAGCATAGTAACAAACAAAGCCCAAAGTAAATAGAAAAAAGAAAATAATAAAGACCAGTGCAGAAATAAACAAAATAGAGTAAAAAAAAAAGTAAAAAAAGGTTGGGGGGGGAGGCAAAAAAAGGAGACATGTACTACTATCTATAATACGTTAAACAATGGAAAAATTTAAAAAATTAAAAAAGATTAATGAAACCAAGAGCTGGTTTTTTGAAAAGATTAACAAAATCAACAAACCTTTAACCAGACTCATCAAGAAAAACAAACAAACAAACAAAAAAAGAGAGAGAGAGAGGGGGGGGGGGACCCAAATAACTATAATCGGGAATGAAAGAGGAGAAGTAATAACTGACAGCAAAGAAATAGAAAGGATTATTTTAAAAATATTATAAATAACTACATGCCAACAAATTGGACAATCTGGACAAATTGGTGAAGTTCCTAGAAACATCCAATCTTCCAAAACTGAATCAGGAAGAATCGTAGAATTTGGACATGTTACAGCTAGTAAAACTGAAGCAGTAATTAAAAACTGCCAACAAACAAAACTGCTGACTAGCTGGCTTCATAGGTGAATTTTACCAAGCATTCAAAGATGAATATATCCTTCTCAAACTATTCCAAAAAATTCAAGAGGAGGAAAGACTCCCAAACTCATTTTATGAGGTCGGAATTATTCTAATTCCAAATCCAGATAAAGAAACTACAAAGAAAGAAAATTATAGGCCAATATCCTTGATGAACATAGATGTGAATCCTCAACAAAATATTAGCAAACCAAATCCACCAATATATTAAAAAAGCTCATACACCATGACCAAGTGTGATTTATTCCAGGGATGCAAGGTTGGTACAATATCCACAAACCAATAAACGTGATATATCACGTAAACAAAATGAAGGATAAAAACCACATGACCACATCAATAGATGCAGAAAAAGCATTTGATAAAATCCAGCACCTGTTTATGATAAAAACTCTCAACAAAGTGGGACTACAGGGAACATACCTCAATGGAATAACGGCCATATATTATACTCAGTGGGCAAAATCTACAGGCATTTATTTCCCTTAAGATTGCAAATAAGACAGGGATGTCTGCTTTCACCACTCTATTCAACACAGTACTGGAAGTCCTAGCCATAGCAATCGGACAACAGGAAGAAATAAAAGGCATCCAAATTGTAAAGGAAGAAGTAAAACTGCCATTATTTGCTGATAACATGATACTGTATGTAGAGAACCCTGAAGATTCCACCAAAAAAACTACTAGAACTGATAAATGAATTCAGTAAAGTAGCAGGATACAAAATAAATATCCAGAAATCAGTTGCATTTTTATGCACCAATAATGAACTATTAGAAAGGGAAAGTAAGACAACAATCCCACTTACAGTTGCACCAAAAAATAAAACACCTAGGAATAAATTTAACCAATGATGTAAAAGACCTGTACTCAGAAAATTATAAGACACCGAAGAAAGAAATTACAAATAAGTGGAAGAATATACCATGTTCATGGATAGGAAGAATTAACATCATTAAAATGTCCATACTACCCAAAGCAATCTATAGACTCAATGCAATTCATATTAAGATATCAATGGAGTATTTTACAGAACTAGAACAAATATTCCAGAAATTTAAATGGAAGCACAAAAGATCCCAAATAGCCTCAGTAATCTTGAGAGAAGAACAAAGTTGGAGAAATCACGCTACTTGATATCAAACTATACTACAAGGTCACAGTAATCAAAACAGTATGTTACTGGCATAGAAACAGACATATAGATCAATGGAACAGAATAGAGAGCCCATAAGTAAACCCATACCTTTATGGTCAAGTAATATTTAACAAAGAAGGAAAGAACACACAATGGGGTAAAGATAGTCTATTCAATACATGGTGTTGGGAAAATAGGACAGATACATGCAAAAAAATGAAACTAGAATACCTTTTACACCATACAAAAGAATAAATTCAAAGTGGATTAAAGACTTAAATGCTAGGCTTGAAACCATAAAACTCCTAGGAGAAAACATAGGCAGTAAAATCTCAGACATTTCTCACAGCAATATTTTTTTCTGATATATCTCCTTGGGCAAAGGAAACAAACAAACAAATAAAAAATAAACTAAAAAGTTTTTGCACAGCAAAGGAAACCATAACCAAAATGAAAAGACAACTGAATGGGAGAATATATTTGCCGATACATCTGATAAGGTGTTAATATCCAAAATTTATAAAGACTTATAAAACTCAACATAAAAAACACAATTTAAAAATGGGCAAAGGACCTGAATAGACACTTCTCAAAGAGGACATACATATGTCTAATAGAAATATGAAAAAATGCTCAATGTCACTAATCTTCAGAGAAATGCAAATTAAAGCCACCAGGAGATAGCACCTCACATCTGTCAGAATGGCTATCATCAATAACTCAGCAAACAAGTGTTGGTGAAGACGGGAGGACAGGGAACCCTTGTGCACTGCTGGTGGGAATGCAGATTAGTGCAACCACTGTGGGAAGCAGTATGGAGTTACTTCAAAAAATTAAAAATGGAACTGCTTTATAACCCAGTGATTCCACTTCTTGGAATTTATCCCCCAAAACACTGATTTGAAAGAATACATGCACTCTATGTACACTGCAGTGTTATTTACAATAGCAAGATTTTGAAGTGCCCAAGTATCCATCGGTAGATGAATGCATAAAAAACCATGGTACATTTACACCATAAAATGCTACTCAGCCATAAAAAAGAAAGAAATCTTACCCTTTGTGACAGCATGGATGGACCCAGAGAGCATTATGCTAAATGAAATAAGCCAGTCAGAGAAAGACAATTACTATATGATTTCATTCATATGTAGAATGTAATGAACAGAATAAACTAATAAACACAATAGAAACAGACTCATAGAGAACAGTCTGACTGACAGCTGTCAGAGGGGAGGAGGTTATGGGGCTGAGTGAAAAAGATGAAGGGATTAAGCAAAAACAAACAAACATAAAAAACCTCATAGACACAGACAACAGTATGGTGATCACCTGAGGAAAAGGGATAGGGGGAGTAGAAGAGGGTATTTTGTGGGGCGATAAATGGTGATGGAAGGAAACTTGACTTTGGGTGATAAACAGACAACACAATACACAGATGATGTATTGTAGAATTGTGCACCTGAAACCTATATAATTTTATTAACCAATGTCACCCCAATAACAATAAAAAGTAAAAATAGGAAATAAAAAGGAAAAAAAATGCATTCCTAAACAAAAAAAAATTAAATTAAATTAAAAAAAGAATAGTGCCATCTTGTGGGCATCTCTATTACTGCCACAACCACATCAGATCCTAGTGCAAGTCCATCAACCCCCGAGAATCTTTCTGCTATGTACACATCCGTATGTATCAGCTGAAAGCAACGGATCACAGGCCTCTCTTTAGTTCTTTTACCTCAGTGATCAGCCTATGGGCTATTATATTCATAAATGACTAAAAGGAACTTCCTAATAACATTTAAAGTCAGTCATGGAGGGTTACCAATATTGGCATTTATAAGTTTTTTAAAAAGGCAGATATCAGTTCCCTTATATCCTCTAATTCCATTTTGTATAAGAACTTTGGCTTAGAAGCCATACAATACACGAGCTTATGTGTAATAGGAATTCCAGAAATTTCCAGGGAGGTTGTTTTCTATTTAGTGTATATCGAGTTTGGTTGTGGTTTTCAGTTGTTGCTAGTGACTTAAAGAATATAGTTGTCATTTATTTATCATTGTGAGGCAAGGATCTGTAGCAGAAAAGTTTGAGTAGCCATTCGGGGGCCATAGAGACAGATTGTAGACTAGGGCCAGGATGGGGGCTGGACGCCAGGAAGCAATTTGACAAGATGGAGCCCAGGAGTTCATGCTGGTTACAGCCGAGAGACTCCCTTCTATGCCCAGGTTTGCTGTTGTTGTTCTTTTTTAATGTGTTTTTTTGTTGTTGTTGTTGGGTTTTTTTTGTGTGTTTTTTTTACCATGAGACCTTGGGCAACCCCCTACACTCCGTTGTTTTTGTTTGTTTGCCTGTAAAATGACAGGTTTGAAATGTATAATTTCCAAGGTCCCTTCAAGACCTGAAACTTGTTTATCAAGCAGAAGCCTCATTTCTCAATCTTTTTTAACTCAGGTTTTCTGGCCAAAGGCAGGATTTATCACAAAGATTCTTTTTTGTTGTTGTTGTTAATCCTCACTTGAGGACATTTTTCCCATTGATTTTTAGACAGAGTGGAAGGGAGGGGGAGAGATGAAGAGAGAGAAACATCGACGTGAGAGAGACACATCGATTGGTTGCCTCCTGGATGTGCCCCGACCAGGGCTGGGGATCGAGTCTGCAACCCCTTGGTGGTTAGAGTGGGCCGGCGCTTTAATCACGGAGGCAAACCGGCTAGGGCAAAGATTCTTAGTTTCAGTGAAGCTTCTAGGCAGAGCATTCTGAAGCCATATACATAGTTTATATTTAATCGTTAACAAATTATGGAAATGCATCACTGTACTTGCTCCCTTCAATATATGTATCCCCACTTTGAATTCCTGTCGCCCTATGGGAGGGGGGTACCAGAGAAAAGAATCACTTCCACTGGACGGAAGCAGCTGGGCCCTTGCTCCACTGGGGACGTTCTCCTTGCCGACGGTGCAGGCAGCATCAGCATTTTGAGACCGCTCAGGCAGTGATGGGTGACACGATCCTCCCGGCCTGCAGCTGCTACCTCAGACTCAGGCTGTCGCTGTCCGACAGCGGTGCTGATGCGGGGGAGAGAAGGCTTCCTCCCAAGGGCAGCTGAAGGGCCTTCGAGGATGGGTGTTACTGCACGAAGAAGACTCTCTATGTTCCCCAATCACTACGGAACACTACTTTGCATCTGTGTTTTAATTAGTGTAGTATATATTTTAAGAGCTCTCATTTAAGAACTCTCATACATTCCTGTTTGCTTGAGTGAATGCAATTTAAGGTTTTCCTGGAGAAAAGGAGAGGAGCAAAAATTCAAGAAGGTACTAGAAAGTTCAACCACGAATTGCAGCTTAGCTTTGCCACAGTTATGCTATTGAGGATTGTCAAATGTTCCTTTTAGAAAAAATGTGGAACAGAAATTGTGTTGATGGCAAATGACCACAGGAGGGCGCTCTAACAAAACACCTCACAGCTCAAAAAAATAAATCTACATCCTTCTCAAACATTTACATGCTACTATTTCTGGCTGGTCTTACGATATAAAGCTCAATGTCACAAATATTGTTTTAAACATCATGAAACGAGATTTTAAAAAAGAATGTTGGTATCCTTGGAAGTGAATCCTGAGTACAAGTTAAACTACTTTGATTAGCTGGGGAAAGAACCCATTATAATGGTTTCTACATCATTCCTACATCAACTTCCAAAAAAGGGGAAGAATTTACAAACCTTTACTTTCTTTAACAAAAGGCCAAATAGCCCTCGCTGGTTTGGCTCAGTGCATAGAGCATTGGCCGGCAGACTGAAGGGTCTTGGGTTTGATGCTGTCCAGGGCACATACCTTGTTGCAGCTCCTCCCTGGCCCGGGCCCTGGTTGGGTTTATGCAGGAGGCAATCAATCTATGTGTTTCTCACACATCAGTGTTTCTCTCTGTCTTTCCCTCTCTCTTCCACTCTCCCTAAAAATCAATGGAAAAACATCCTCGGGTGAGGATTAAAAATATATTTTTTTAAAAAAACCAAATAAACAATACAAAATCAAAACATTTTAGGAACGTGTCCATTTCCAAACTAGAGCTTGTATGGATTATGCTTGTAAGGATGTTAAGCCTAAATATGTGATTAAAAACAACCACCCACCCAAACCAACCCACTCTCCAATCTGGATAGAACTCTCAGAGAAAATGCCGTGTTGCCTCCCCGGGGATGCGGGCATTCGAAAGAGAAAGTGGGGGGAGGCCGTGCGGGGTCTCAGAAGGAAATTAGAGACCAGGCTGCCTTTCCCTCGCACACAGATAACACCTGAGGGCATCATTGCCAGCAATGAACATCCTTTACGTTTAAACAATCCTTACTGATAACAAAGTAATTAGAAAAATTTATGTGCACGTGCACTATGATTAACATGGCTTTGCCGAAAGGAGATGGGGCTGGTCGCTCACGGATGTTAGCAGAGTCTCCCTCCCCCTCTCCGGTGGCATGTTTATACTCGGGCAGCACTTCTAAATTTTTAATAGAGACGAAGAGATTCCATTTAATTAGGTAGAGTGACTTGTTTATGTGCAGGTTACACATTTACGAGTTCTAATGAAGAACGGAAAATACCTATTGAGCAGCCTTTGAAGGTCCCCTTGTTTGAGGATAATTGTGCATCCAGCCCCTGGAAAGCCAGGCAGCTCAGTCCGCGGAGAGCGGAGCGCGGGGCGTCGAGTCCAGGAAAATAATCGCACTGGCGCGTGCCCGTCAGTGTTCTAAGGGTTTTTTCTCCCCCAAATCAAAGTTCTTTCACCAGACATTTGATTGGCATATTGAAACTAGGTTATAGGGAAAAAAATGTTAAGGAAGTGACAAGATGTTTTTTCTTAAATACCAGCACCATTTATATAAAGCCTTTCTCTTCTTTCCTTGTAATTTTTGCTTCTTCCATTCTGTTAGCCTACTTTATTTGCACATTAGATGACATACACAGGTTACTGTCAAAAGCATTTTTTCCCCCACAGTCTTCAGTCCTTTCTGAAAATGAGAAGTTAATTTTTTCTTAACCTCTGACCTAAGGTAAAAATTCCAAATATTTGCGTGCCTCAGATGTACTGCAAAAAGGCCACCTGAATTAATGAGGTTCCTTGAATCGGTGTGCAGAAATGAATTACAAAGCTTAAGAAGTCGAAGAGATTTCTCGTGATTTTTAAAGCAATATTAATGATCGCAGGGAATGAGAAACTGAGCTTTGTGTTATTACTGTAGGATTAGTTTTTAGTTCCTGAAAGCTGGTCTATTTATGGGTATAGAGAATGGAATTAAACTCTGAAAAGGTTAATTTTTATTAAAAAATGTTCTCTGGAAGGTCTCTTTCCTAGCACCTGGTATAAGTTTCCCTTTGAATTGTAGTTGCAATCTGCATTTGGAGCGAGTCCAGGAAGCTTGAATAATAACGCCGCCGTCCCTGCTGGAGCCTCTCTTAGGGAGGGAGCAGGAAAAATGAAATGCGACATGCGGGTTCCTGACAATCTGTATATAAATCTCGATATCATCACAGCTGATGGGTTGTAGCAAGGCGACTCCCAGGGCTTGCGTTTGCCATCTCTAGTGTACCTTATAATTTCTGGGAAACCAAACCCCAACGTATCAATGAACTAAAGCCATCCCTAATTGAAAAGTAACACCTTACAAGTATTCATCGAGAGAAAAACATTTGTCTTGCTGCAGAGTGAATGGAGAACAGGGAGTGAAAGACCGAAGAAGAAAGGAGAAGAAGCCAAAGAAACCATGGCCCTTTGCTTAGCTTGCTGACCACACTGAAGGCTCTCGAACATGTTAGCTCTTGCATGTCCACTTTCTCTTTGATCTGCGTGCTGGTCTAATTTATTTTCCCAAGAAAACGGCGGAGTCAGCTTTATGTAGCTGTGATCCTGGATGTTGTGGGTTTCAGATCAAACAGGACCCAATACGGGGGGATTTGTTTCCTTGTGGATCTATTGCTTGGGTCGGGCTGACAAGCTGCAGGAGGAATTAGGGCAGCAGCTCCTCTGAGAAATGCACCTCGAAATGGAGAGCGAGAGACAGCAAACAGCAAGAAGCCAGGGGCTCCGAGGCGGGCAGCGTGCAAGTGGGTCCGGGGAACCCCCAGCAGCATACATATTAAACGTGGAAGATGCCAGCTGCTTTTTATTTTTATTATTTTTATGTGGACTAGATATTCGGTTTGGCAGGTGGGCCGATGTCCTTGATTGGAGTTGCTCGATATACCTAGCTCAGGCCTCATTTAAGAAACCAAAGCTTCCTGAATTGGTTGGAAACAGAGAAAAGCAAAGGAGTTTGGTACTTAAAAAAAAAGTCCACTTAAGAGTAAAAAAATACTTGTTTACAGGAAGCTGCAGGAAATTAGAGTGAGTACAAGAATTTTTGGACAAATTAAACTCTACTAGTAAATGGAAAGAAGCAGGAGAAAAAGGGGTTTTGTTTTTGTTTTTGTTGGTTTTTTTTTTGGGGGGGGAAGGGGGGCAGTTACAAGTCATTCTGGTCCAGTCTTTCTTTCTTTCTTTTTAAAAATCAGGGAAGAGTTTATTCATTTATCCTCTTATTCAACAAAGTTTAGCTATCGTGTCCTCTGCCTCGCGGGGCCCAGTCTTTCACACACAGGGAACTGAATCAATCATCCGTGGTCTTGGTAGACACCGTGACCTGGGAGCGTTAAAGTCCGTCTTCTGTCAGGGCGGATAGCCGTGTGTCCTGTTCCTATGGAACAGGAGCTGCTGCTGTCCCATTATTTCCATCAATAAGGAAATGTCTGTCGGTGCTGCTTCATTTTCAACACCCACTTCAGTCAGCTCAGGCACGAAGCATCATGTTCTGTGCCTGCCCCCTTTCCATGTTGCAGAAAATCCAGAGGGGAAAACAGAACAGAAGCGAGTGGCCATTACCAGGGAAATACTGTCCAGGACGTGGGGACTCCTGCCCCGAGAGCTGGCTTCCTTCCGCGGGCTCTGGGCCAGGTATTTACGGATGCAACATTTCTGTCAGTCTCCTCCCCTATCCCACTCTTTGTTCCTTTAATGGGTGAGTTAGCCTTAGGGTCTTGGTAAATCTGTTCCTTTTGGGAAGAGAAAAGATGGCCTGGCATTACCAGGAGCAGTGTCCCCCTTCAGGGTGCTTTCTTGTGGGGACGCAGCTGTCACCAGCTGCCTGACCATCCGCTTCTGGGTTAGCCTCACTTCCGAGTGCCCTCCTGTGGGGTGAAGGGAAGACAATATTCAAAACTGTGCTAGTGAGAAGGAGTTTAGAAGGCGCCTATTTGAACAACGTAAGGGGCTAGGGGTGCTGATCCCTATTCCCACCGTCAAAAATCTGCATATAACTTTTGACGCACCCAAAACTTTATCCTTGGTATCCATGAGGGACTGGTTCCAGGACCCCCTGTGGATACCAAAGTCCATGGAATCTCCAGTCCCTTTATAAAATGGCCCAGATCCATGCCTAACGCCTGCCCTTTGCATCCGTGGGCTCCCAACCTTGGGTGGAGAGCTGTGCAGGTATTTACTGAAAAACAACAACCATGTACAAATTTGAGAAGCACCGATGTACCAAACCCAAACTAGAATGACTAGGCCACTCAAAGCTGCCTAATTTCAGCAGGTGTCATAACTACTTCTGAAAAAGATGTTGTTGTAACCCACATTTCTAGCTAAGGTGGGTACATTCACATTTGAAAATACTAAATGCAAAGAGTAAAAAGAGTGCTACTACACAGTGAGGGTGAAGATGTGGGGAAATGGTGGTATGTAATGGTACAGACTTTCTAGAGGGCAATTTGGTAATAGGTATTAGTCTTAAAAATGTACATACCCCTTGACCCAACAATTCCACTTCCTAGAAAGTTATTCTGGAAAAACAATTGAAAAGACGTATGAATAAGAATGTCATCATATTTATGATAACCAAGAAAAACCAAAAACAGTCTTTATATTCAACAGTAGAAGGTAAAGGAATTATGGGACCTATAATGGGATAGATACTATGCAATCACTTAAAGTGATAAATTAGAGGAGCACTTAGTACTCCAGAAATAGCCTATCCAATAAAAGAATAATATGCAAATTGACCATAATGCCAACACACAAGGTGGCCGCCCCCATATGGACACAAGATGGCCTGCAGGGGAGGGCAGTTGGGGGGACCCAGGCCTGCAGGGGAGGGAAGTTGGGGGGGAACCAAGCCTGCAAGGGAGGGCAGTTAGGGGCAATCAGGCAGGCAGGGGAGGGCAGTTAGGGGCGACCGGGTTGGCAAGGGAGGGAAGTTAGGAGTGACTAGGCCAGCAGGGGAGAGAAGTTGGGGGCGACCAGGCCTGCAGGGGAGGGCAGTTGGGGGTGACCAGGCCAGCAGGGGAGGGCAGTTAGGGGTGACTAGGCTGGTAAGGGAGGACAGTTAGGGGTGACCGGCCCAGCAGGGGAGGGCAGTTGGGGGGCGACCAGGACTGCAGGGGAGGACAGTAGGGGCCACCAGGCCTGTAGGGGAGGACAGTTAGGGGCCACCAGGCCTGCAGAGAGGTCAGTTAGGCGTCAATCAGGCTGACAGGGGAGTGGTTAGGGGGTGATCAGGCTGGCAGGCAGAAGCAGTTAGGGCAGCGGTTCTCAACCTGTGGGTCGCATCCCCTTTGGCGGTCGAACAACCCTTTCACAGGGGTCACCTAAGACCATCCTGCATATCAGATATTTACATTACAATTCATACAGTAGCAACATTACAGTTATGAAGTAGCAACAGAAATAATTTTATGGTTGGGTCACAACATGAGGAACTGTATTTAAAGGGCCAGAAGGTTGAGAACCACTGGGTTAGGGTCAATCAGGCAGGCAGGCAAGCAAGCCAGCAGTCCTGGATTGTGAGAGGGATGTCCGACTGCCCGTTTAGGTCCCCGATTGGAAAGGGTGCAGGCTGGGCTGAGGGTCACACTCCCACCTGTGCACGAATTTTGTGCACCGGACCTCTAATGTTTATATATGTTTGTTGAGGAGTGAAAAATTCAGGTTACCATGCTTTATATAAAATGACCTCTTATCTTATTTAGAAATAAAAACATATTTTATTTATTTATTTATTTTAAAATATATTTTATTGATTTTTTACAGAGAGGAAAGGAGAGGGATAGAGAGTTAGAAACATCGATGAGAGAGGAACATTGATCAGCTGCCTCCTGCACACTCCCCACTGGGGATGTGCCCGCAACCAAGGTACATGCCCTTGACCGGAATCGAACCTGGGACCCTTGAGTCCGCAGACCGACGCTCTATCTGCTGAGCCAAACCAGTCAGGGCGAAACATATTTTATTTTTAAATACTTTTTTTTTTTTTGCTTTTAAAAAGAGAGGAAGGAAGAGGGATAGAGGGATAAGAGAGGAAACATCATAGATCAGCTGTCTCCTGCATGCCCCCTACTGGGGATTGAGTGAGCCCCAAACTGGACATGTGCCCTGATGGGAAAGGAACAATGGCCTCCTGGTTCCTGGGTCAACACTCAACCACCGAGCCACACTGGCCAGGCTAGAAACATATTTTAAAATCCAGAAGGCCATGCAGCTAAGAGTTAGCAGTAGTAATTTCAGACAGTAGGATTATAGTTTGCTTTTTGCTTATCTTCATTTTAGGATTCTTTTTTTACAACCGAAGTGTGTTAATTACCTAATTAAATATGATAACATAGCTATTATTTTGGAAGAGCATTTTTTTCTTTACATCTTGAATATCTTGTGTGTAACTTTTTCACTTACTAACTGCATGATATTCAACTTTTCTATTCAATATATGTTTGCATATATATGACTGTTTCTAAATCATATGAATTACTTTATTAGAAATAGTTTTTATTCCCTTAACTTCCTTTTCATTTTTAATTATAGATAGATATAGATAGGTAGATATATGTATATATGTATGCATATACACTGAGTGGCCAGATTATTATGACCACCCCATCAGTACAATGAAGTGAATTAGTTATGCAAATAATCCTATCTAATAATAAACAAACATGGTAATTGACTGTACCTTCGCTACGCCTCCCATTGGCTAATCAGCGCAACATGCAAATTAACCGCCAACAAAGATGGCGGCTGATTTGCATACTGCAGGCAGGGCAGGACAGCGCCATCCTGCCTGCCCTGCCTCCATCTGGGCCTGCTATTTGCGACCTGGGGCAGTGGGGAGGGACAGCGCCATCCTGCCTGCCCTGCCGCCATCCGGGCCTGCTATCTGCGAACTGGGGCGGTGGGCGTCTGTGTGCAACCCGACCTGGGGTGGCCGGGTGGTGCAGCAGCAATCGGCCAGCCCGCCTGGCCTCCATCCGGGCATCCCCTGTGCGACCCAACCCAGGGCGGCCGGGCGGGACAGCAGCGATTGGCCAACCCTCCCGGTCGTCCTGTGTGCGACCGGACCTGGGGTGGCCGGGCAGGCCAGTAGCGATCCGCTGGCCTGCCCGGCCGACGTCCGGGCGTCCTGTGTGCGACCCGCCTGGGGCAGCGCCCCAACCCCCGGATCGGCCCTGCCATGTGCGCGACCTGGGGTGTCGCCCCAACCCCCGGATTGGGCCTGCTATCTGCCACCAGGGGAGCGGGCCTAAGCCAGTAGGTGATTATCTCCTGAGGGGTCCCAGACTGTGAGAGGGCACAATTGGGGCTGAGGGACACCCCTCACCTCCCGCCCCCGCTAGTGCACAAATTTTTGTGCACCGGGCCTCTAGTAATAATAATAAAACCTTGAGAGTATTTGCTTAGGAAGTTTTCAATATTCAGTATTTTTGGAAGTGTCAATGAAGTACTGATGGGGTGGTCATAATAATTTGTCCACTCAGTGTATATTGATTTCAGAGAGGAAGCAAGAAGGAGAGAGAGAGATAGAAACATCAATGATGACAGAGAATTATTGATCGGCTGCCTCCTGCATGTCCCCCACTGGGGATCGAGCCCGCAACGCAGGCATGTGCCCTTGACCGGAATTGAACCTGGACCCTTCAGTCCACAGGCCAAGGCTCTATCCACTGAGCCAAACCGGCTAGGGCTGGATTTCCTTCTCTATGTCCTGACTTTTTGACATGTCCAGCCCTGGCCCCCACCTCACAGAACAATTTGTCACCAAAGTAGAGATGGCAGCGAAACCAATAGGTCTAGTCACACGTGGCCCTCAATAGTTATGTCACCAAGCACATTACCTATATGCAACAGCAGCCAATTCCAGTGAGGAGAGAGAGAGAGAGAGAGAGAGAGAAGGAAATGTGCTTACCAGGAGCTAGCCACCCTCTGCTCCTGTGGGGCCTACTGCTCCCCAGTGGGTCTAGGGGAATCCTAGGTGAGGACCCAAGTGGAAGTTCATGGGCAGTGGAAACTTGGTTTCTGGGTCCCAGTCTGTTTGTTTGTTGTGGATGTAACTTTGGATCTTATGCCCGTAGGAGACAGAGCTGAGATGCTTGAACTATTGCTGACCAGTGCTCCCTCTGTTTTGGCATTATGGTAAGAAGCATTTGCAAGCCTGCTCTCAACTAAGGCTCACGGCTTCCTTCTGAGAGAGGTACCCATGTTAAGAGCAGGAAACTGAAACTAAAGAAGGTTAAGCTACTTGCCCCAAGTTCAGAAACCAAGAGGTGGAGCAGGAAACCACTTGGGGGGCCCTTGACCCAGAGCCCCAGCCCTCCTGCCATGCTATAAAGATATTGGGGGTGGTCTGATGGTCTGGAACCCCCCAGTTCTGGCATACTGCACCAGCACTGCCCCTGGAGACATTCCAGGGCCTTTCTGAATTTCTCCAGTTCTCCTTGTTAAATAGATTCTGTTTAAAAATGAGCCTCCATATTCTGTGGTCACTATTTTTTTTCTTTGCTTTTGGCTCTAAGTGAAGTCACCAGAAAACCTATGTTATAGCTTAAAAATGAAAAGGAAGTTAAGGGAATAAAAGCTATTTCTAATAAAGTAATTCATATGATTTAGAAATAGTCATAAGGTTCAAGAAAGGTGTTTGCATATTTTACTTAAAGGTAAGCCCTAGCTTTAATTTGGCCTATAATTTAATTATGAATTAATTTTAATTTATAAAGTTCTGAGAAAGTTCATGGAAGATTCATTGAATGTATCTGAATGTAGGCTTGTTTCTCGGTTATTCCAGTTTCTGTATTTGGAAATGTTAATAGCATAAAAAATGGTAAGATCTAATCTATAGAATTGGGGAGATGTTTAGTGATATGGTAATGGAATATAACCTATATAATAAAAGCCTAATATGCTAAGTGTCCAGTCATCCGGTTGGCTGTTCTACCAATCAAAGCGTAATATGCTAATGATATGTTAAGGCTGCTCAACCGCTCGCTATGATGTGCACTAACCACCAGGGGGCAGACAGTCGATTAGTTGACCAGTCGCTATGACGTGCACTGACCACCAGGGAGCAGATGCTCTGACTGGTAGGTTAGCTTGCTGCTGGGGTCAGATTGATCAGGACTGAGCGAGATGGGCTGGACACATCCTGGAGCCCTCCTGCAGTCCCCTCTCTGGATGGCCAACCTCCTGCATTGCTCCCAGCCCCAATTATGCACCTGTGGGGTCCCTCGGCCTGGCCTGCATCCTCTCACAATCTGGGACCCTCGGGGGATGTCGGAGAGCTGGTTTCAGCCTGATCCCGCAGACCAGGCCAAGGGACCCCACTGGTGCACGAATTTGTGCACCAGGCCTCTAGTTTGTTTATAAATCTTTTTGGCTGCTTTACATTTGGAATTTGCATAGTAATACAGAAGGATCTTGAAAGACATCTGGGGAAGGGTTATAATTTGGTCCACATTATATACCCAAGAAGTTTCTAAGTCATAACTGCTCTGAGCTTTCTTAGTCCCCCTACACCTTTGGGTTATATCTAAATTGTAACAGTTTGTAACTTACATTTATTTGTGTGATTATTTGATTGATATCTGTCTATTTCACTATCCTGTGAGCTTCATGAGAGCAGGAGAGTCATCTCTGTTTGCTTGTCATTGTCTATACTTAGCACAAAATAGGATATTATAGCACATAACATAATGTAAAAACAACAATAATGATGGATAAGAGTAACAAACACTTGCTGAACTCTTGCTGTGGGCCAGACATGGTTCTGAGTGCTTAATCCTAATCCATGTAACGGAACTTTGATAGATCTTGGTTGAATGACTTTTATGTAAATGAAGCATAAATTTTGAGTTTATACATTTGGTAACTATTTAGTGTCATCGAGTTCTGGGAGACTGTTACAACAAGAACTGGAAGATATTGAACTCGGAAGTGATTTGACAAAGGATAGCTTTTCTTTTTCATATCTGACAAATATTTCAGTTTTCATATTCTTTGTCATTTGTTGGCCCCTAGAGCAGGTTTTTAAGAAACAAAAGAAAAAGCTAGACTCAATCTCAAAGAAACAGAACAGCAGTAGCATTAGCATTGGGCTTTAATTTTAAGGGATAAGTGTTGGACCAGCAGCTCTCTCACTCGGATGACGGGAGGGCAGGATTGTCTTTCAAAAAAGTTTCAAGCTGATGTCTGTGTTGTTGCTGCAGCACCCTCCACTTAATTTATTGTCATTTAGTGCAAAAATGGATGAGAACATAACCTTTGTAAGGTTTTTATGTTTTATTGGCTATAAAAGATAAAATATGGAGCAAAGGGAAGTAAAATAGTATTTTGTTAGGGCGGGGGATGGATTTATGCTTTAACTAACTGACAGAATAGTCGGAGGGTCATAAAGACCAGTCTCTGCCTCCTATCTCTTCTCTTTTATGTGCAGTGCATTCAACAAGTTCCTCTCTTGGCTGTCGGGCCCATGGGAGCCTACCAAACACCAGGCCCCCTTTGTCCCAGGGCATTAACTCAGCTGTTGAGATTGAGAATATCAGGGGGGCTTCTGTTGCAGACATTAAGCAATTGGGATAAGTCTCAGTGAATCAGATACTTGACATGTGCAAATGGGATGTTTGTTCACAAGGGACCCCGCGCTGCATTGTGTCTTGAATGAACAGGCAAAAACAAAGTGTGTGAGTTAAATTGAATTTTTCGGGAAACACACAAAAAGACCCGATCTTTGGTGATTGTGGTGTGGGGAGGGTGCTGGGAAGGTCAACCCAGCTAAGTCCCCCAACACCTCCCCAACAAAACAAAGAAAAAAAAGAGAAGACATCAAACAAATTTCAAAATAATTAAAGTTGATTATCGAGGCCAGTGGTCCTCAGACGTTAGCCCAAGATCAGAATCACCTGGAGGGCTTGTGAAGGCCCAGATTGCTGGGTGCTGCCTAGAGTTTCTGATTCACTAGGTCTGGGGTGGGGCTTGAGAATTGGCCTCTCTAACAAGCTCCCAGGTGCTGCTGCTGCTGCTGCTGCTGCGGCTGCGTGGGGTCCACACGTTGAAAACCACGGCTTTAGGCGCTCGCTTGTCCATGGCTGGTGGTATGGACGTGCCTCCAGGAGCTGTAGGAGTCCAGGAAGACATCTCACCTCAGAAACGGAGGTGAGTCTGTGGGGATGTGTGTGCGTCACAGGTAAGCAAGCCAGGACTTTCATCTGAGGATAGGTAATCGCTTTAATCTTTAGAGCCCGCAATCTAGGGTTGGGCTGAGACAGAAAACAGGTAAGTTAGTATCTTTCCTTAAGTGACCTGTTTGTTTTGTAAGATTTGTTTCCAAAGTAATATACTTGCTCGGAGCTTCTGGGGGCTGCTGGCCTGTTTTATTGCTTTCTCCTGGCTAAGTCCAGCATATGCACCCGGCATGCTACCTAATTGGCAGGACTCGGTACAAAAGGAAAGTTTGGACTCCTTGTTTCAAAAATTAAGAATTCAAAGACAGTGACAACAGGGCTCCACAGATGTGGGTTTTTTGTTTGTTTGTGGTTTGTTTTTTTTTTACAAATTGAAGGCAAGACTTTTTTAACCAGCAAAAGGATCACAACTCACTTTATTGCGCTGATACGCACTGTATTGCAGTGGTCTGGAACGGGACCCACAATATCTCAGAGGTAGGTCTGTGCACAACAGAAGTAAGCAATTTCTTTCTTTCATTTCCTTTGTAAATCCTTACCCAAGGATATTTTTTCCATTGACTTTTAAAGAGAGTGAAATGGAGGGAGGCAGGGGGAGAGGGAGAAACATGAATGTGAGAGAGACATATCCATTGGTTGCCTCCCACACGCTCCCAGACCTGGTGATGGATGGAACCTGCAATCCATGTACGTGCCTTTGACTGGGAAGCCAACCTGAGACCTTTCGGTGCTCAGGCCAACTCTCTAACCACTGAACACCACTGGCCAGGGGGAAGCAAGCAATTTCGTAGCTTCTTTCACCAAGGGATCATTGAGTAAATATTGTCCAAGAAAGGATTTTGAAGGACCCTCTGGTTGACTCCCTCTTTTTGGGGGTGGAGACAAGTGCTATCATTTTATGCAGCCTTTATAGTTATCCTGATGTCTCTGCACCTGTTACTGCATTTACAGCAGCTCTGAGGGCATTATGATCCCACCTGCACACAGCTCAGCTGTGACTCGGTCATAGTGGTTTGGACCAGTTCTCTGAAATCCAGTGCTGGTTTTTTTTTTTTAAGTTATTTTTCAGTAATCACATTTGCCTCTCAGAGAGATTTAGCTATTTACTTGGAGACACACAGCCAGTCACATTGAATAGGAATCTGAACCCAGTTTTCTAAATCCTACTTGGAAGTTCTACTGAATAAAGCAAGTTTTGGGAAGTTTGTTGATTCTATTGGTCAATATTTTTTTTTAGCTGTGAAGCTTTAGAATTGATCCAGTTAATCTAGGTGACTCCTGATCTATTTCTGAGAACAAGTAGCTCCTCAAATATACCCTATTCCTGGGAGAGTCTGGCTCCTTAAGTTTTACTACTGTTGGCTGGGAATACTTCCTCTGAGTTAATCCCCAACTCCCAATGCTTTTCTGCAGTGCTACCCAATGTTTAGACTGAATAAAAACATTTATTCCCCACTACACTGGAATGCTCCTCTGCCCCAGCTCTCTTGATTTCTCTGTGTGCACCTGATGCTCACTCTCCTGTGGGTGAGAAACTCCACCTCCCAGGGTATCAAGCCAGGCAGGCATGGTGATTAGGGCTGGTGTCCATGGCGGGGTCTCCAGGTTTGAGTCCTGCTTCTACCTCCTATTTGCTGTCATCTTGGCTAAGTTTGTTTCCAATTTGAGGTATAATTGACACATAGCATTATATTAGTTTCACATGTACAATTTGATGATTGCCTATATTGCAAGATGATCACCATTATAAGGCTAGTTAACATCTGTCACTATACTTAGTTTACAAAATTCTTTTTTCTCGGGATGAGAACTTTGAAGATTTACTCTCTTAGCAACTTTTAAATATACTAGAGGCCAGATACACGAAATTCATGAAAGAGTAGGCCTTCCTTCCCCCGGCTGCTGGCACTGGCTTCCCTCTGGCACCTGGGACCTGGGCTTCCAGAAGGTCGTCCGGAAGGATGTCTGGTCTTATTAGCATGTTATACTTTTATTATTATAGATAACACAATATTAACTGTTGTTACCATGCCATACCTTATATCCCATGACCTCACCCATTTCACACCCCCTATGCCCGACTGGGCAACCACCCATCTAGTTTCTGTATATATGAGCTCTTTTTTTTAGATTTCACATATAAGTGAGATCATATGAGATTTATATTTATCTTATTTCACTTAGCACAATCAAAGCCTATCCATGTTGTCACAAATGACAAGATTGCATTCTTTTTATTGCTGAGTAATATTCCACACATACATACATCACATTTTCTCTATGCATTCATCTATGGACTTTTAGATTGTTTCTATGTCTTGGCTACTGAAAACAATGCTGCAATAAACATGGGGGTGCATATATCTTTTCGAATTAGTGTTTTTGTTTTCTTCAGATAAATACCCACAGGTATTGGCCAAATTTTTGACATAAACATCCTTGAGCTCAGTTCCTGGTCTGTAAAGGAGGAATAATGCAGTAACAGAGGTTTGCTGTGATGATTAAAGGGCACGATTTATACAGAGTGCTTTGCTAATAGCATTACTGTGTTGAAGTCTGGCCCTAGACACAACTAGGCAGTGGGTCAAATTTACTTGGTTTGTTCACCAGTGATTGTTTCATGCCTTCCCACCCCCTGAGAGGGAACTGCTGGCATGTTGCCTTTTCCCATGGTGCATCGGCATTACAGTCCATCCAAGATTTCAAACCAAAACCAAAACACAATGGAGGGAAACATGTTGCCACAATTGGCAGAAGCAGTAGAAGTTTTGAAGCAGACTTTTTTGGTGGGTGATGGAGAATACCATTAAAAAAATTACCCCTGTAGTTGGCCATGTGTTCTGACAATGTGAGGAAATGAATGTGTGTATGAGTGTGTGTGTAAGCAAGGGTGTGAAGCACTCCTGAACTTCACCATTAGAATCTCTCTTCCCCCAAGCCTCCTGATCTTTGTGCAGTGTGTTTTGGATGAATTGATTCTGTGGTTGTATGGGGCTCATTGTATTTTGCTGTGCTCACTATTGCTTCTCATCCTCAGTTTCTTCTATGCGTAATTAGAATGAATGTAAGTGTTTATTTACCAATATCTCAATATGTTTTTCTACACCCACAAGTATGTTTATACAGCTAAAATGTTAGCATAAACATCAAATATAACATCAAGATAGACTGTCTAATTCCAGCTGCGTTGTCTGGTAATGGGGGAAATGGAGGCTTTGTACTTTGAGCTCTCTTGACTTTCAGCATATGCTTGCTTCATCCTGTTGGCTGTCCTGTACCTGTGCCATAGCCTCCGGTTTCCGCTCTGTCCATCCTCCCAACAAAACACAACCCATGGGCCTAGGCAACTATTCAAAGTCTTTGTAATAGGAATGCGATGCTTTAGATTTTCACAGAGCAATTTTGGGGGGGGACATGGGGTTGAGCTAATGCACAATAGCTACATTGCAATTACTAAGCTTAACTGAATGATTTACCCCAAGTGCCAAAGGAGTTCTCTAGATTTTTGCATTATTAAAGATGCATGAAATCAAGACCAAAATTTAGTCTATAATATGACAACTTCATGGAAAATCCCCCTTTGCTGGTACCCAATGAGAACCCCACTTCTCTTTTGGTATCGATGAGACTTGTGCCATCTCTTCTAGGATTTGCTGCCCCACTCTGGTTGAGCCAGGTGAGCGAGGATAACGTGGACTAAAACTAGAGACAATCTAGGAACTTCTCCACTGCTATGGGATTCTGTCTCTTTCCTTGTTGTACAGAAAGAGGTAAACCAGCCGATGCTTTCTCCTTTAACGTTCCTTCTCTCCACTCTGGGTTAGGCCAATGAGCATCAGCTGGCTGCTTCAAAGCAACCTCAAGGCTGAGTCATCAGATGCTAACTTGGACTCATCTCTCTTCTTTTCCTTTCCTCCCGTTATACCAGCAACTCTGCTCCTCCCTCCAAATTCCTTACCTTCCTTCTGAATTCCTGATCCAAACCAGATTTTTGAGGATCATCCAGGATGCTCCCTCTTCCTCACCTCAACACCCAATGACTCATTAAATAGTGATTGAACCTCCAGTCTCTCTAGACTCCCTCCCTTCCTCATCCCCACCTTCCCTGACCTCATTTAAGCTATTACAACTCTCACATGCTGGCTGTGGTTTCCTGTCTGGCACCCCGCCCCCCAACCCCCACCCCCAGTCTTGTCCTGGACTGGCACTCCTGCTCCGAACTCATTGCTTCTCAGAATGGAGACCAAACTCCTTTTAGAAGGAATAACATATTTTTACTAATCTTGCCTTCCTCTCTAGTTCCATCTGCTGGCCTCAAAAGCAACTGGAACTCATCACTTAATTTCCCTAAATGTGGTATACTTCTTTAACCTTCTGAGCCTTTTTGTGAGTTCTTTACCCATGCTTCTTTTACCGTGCTCTGTCTAAATGACTATTCTCAGCTTAAGAGTCACTTTCTCTTTGAAGTCTTCCTTGATTTTCAGGCAGACTTGACTCCTCTCTCCTTTTGACTTCATATAAAAATGTCAGGGTACAGGTGGCACCACAGTACACCTCGTTTTTAACAGATGCTTTAGAGATAAGAAGCTGATCACACCATTATTATTCTAATATTTAAAAAAGTTTTGTCATCATAGAACATTTTAAACCTATTTTAAACATTTTTATGAACTGTAGAATACATACAAAGGAGGATTTACAATATATATACTATATGTGATTTCAAGAACAGTCACAATAAAATCAAACACTCATGTGTCTATTACCCAGGCCTTCGACATAGGGTCTGCCCATCTTCAGAAATCCCTCTCCTACTCCCTGTACATAACCATTATTCTGAATTTCATGTTAATTATCAATGCATTCACTTACAGTTTTAAAAATGCCACCTAAGTATGTATCCCTAGGCAATACATTGTCTAATTGGGTCTGTTTTTGAACTTCACATAATTGGAATTGTTCTGTTGTATCCGTTTATGCCTTGCTGCTTTCTCCCATTATTATGGTTATGAGATTTATTCTGTTGATATGTGTTGTCATGGTTCATTCATTTTTTTCATGGTTGTATAAATTCCATTTCATGAATACCACTGTATTTTATTTACTGAAGCGATTGATGATGACTTGTTTCTAGATTTTGCAATTATGCACAAGGCTTCTGTAATATTATTGCCCATGTTTCTGGCACATGTGCAAGACTGGCAGTAGGCTAGATATAACTGGAACAGGGCATCTGGGTAAACTATATATGCACTGGTTCACCTTTACCAGGTATTACTAAGCATTTGCCAAAGTAGTTGTATCAGGGACTGTATCTTTTTAATCTTGGTATCCATAGTACCTAGGACAATGAATGGCCAACCACAGTCTCAATACATATGGACTGAGTGAAAGTAGAACAATAAAGTAGGTGTTCAATCACAGCCCTTGTCTGAGAATAGCTCTGAGAAATAAAGCCAAAGCAAGTACCTTTCCCCCTGAAAATCAGCCAACAGAGGGGGCCTGCTGGCTTAGGATAGAATGGTGTATTTTAATAATAATGAAGTAGAAATGATGCAATTATAGTGTCTTATACCACTTTATTATTTAAATATTTTTAAAATTTTTGTTATTTTTAAATCACAGTTGACATTCAATATTAGTTTCAGGAGTAGAGCCTAGTGGTTAGACATTTATATAACTTATGAGGTGATCCCCTGCATTAAGTCTAGTACCATCTGGCACTGTATGTAGTTATTATAATACTAGAGGCCCAGTGCACAAAATTCGTGCACGGGGGGGGGGGGTGTCCCTCAGCCCAGCCTGCACCCTCTCCAATCTGGGACCCCTTGGACATCCCTCTCACAATCCGGGACTGCTGGCTCCCAACCGCTCGCCTGCCTGCCTGCCTGCCTGATTGCCCCTAACTGCTTCGGCCTGCCAGCCTGATCATCCCCTAACCACTCCCCTGCCAGCCTGATCGACACCTAACTGCTCCCCTGCTTGCCTGATTGCCCCCAACTGCCCTCCTCTGCCGGCCCAGTTGCCACCAACTGCACTGCCCTGCTGGCCATCTTGTGGCAGCCATCTTGTGACCACATGGGGGTGGCCATCTTGTGTGAGGTCATGATGGTCAATTAGCATATCATCTCTTTATTATATAGGATTACTTGTGCATATTCCCTATATTATACTTTGCATCCCTGTGACTATGTTGTCACTGCCCATTTGTGTCTGCTAGCACTTTAAAGAGGATTCTTAGGAGACCCAGTGGCTATGATGACTGTAGTAGACAGAACCTTCAGAGGAAAATGGGTCCCAACTATGCTTTCAAATGAATAGTCTTATCACAGATTGCTGAGGGGCTAGGGCTTGGGAACTAACATGCTTTGGAATGTGGGTCTTTCTTCAATGCATCTTCTGGGGCTTGGAATATAGAGATTTTGACAGAGGAGAGATTAATGCTTCTAGAATGGGTATGAAAGGCCACAACTTTACAGAGAAAGACATAGATGGGCTTTCTGGGGAGGAAAACACTGCTCAGCCCTGTTACAATGCAGCTCATAAATTTTAATAAAGCATTAATTTAATCACGTTCCTAAAAATATCTCTCCATAAAGCAATATTTCTGGGACCTCTTCTTTTATCCAAGCCTTATTTAATAAATTGATTCTTTTAAAAAGAATCTTTTTATTTTAAAATAATTCTAGACTTACAGAAGAGCTGCAGACATAGCACAGGGAGTTCTGTGTACCGTTCACTCAGCTTCTGGGGATGTTAACAGCATCTCATATAACCGTGGTCCACTTGTCAAAACTAAGGAAATACGTTAGTGCAGTACCAGTAACTAAATTACAGACTTTTTTTCCTGACGTCACCAGTTTTTCAGCTAATGTCCTTTTTCTTTCTAGGCTCCAATCCAGGGTGCCAAATGCATATAGTCGTCATAGCCCTTCCAATCTGTGATTGTTTCTCAGGCTGTCCTTGTTCTTCACAACCCCTGCCCTTTTGAAGAGTGCTGTTAGGGTTAGGGTTAGTGTTAGGTATTTTGTAGAATGTCCCTCAATGTGGGTTTGTCTGATGTTTCCCCATGATTAGACTGGGGTATGGATTTGGGGGACGAATAGCATAGGGATGAAGGTGTGCTTATCACATCACGTGAGGGGTACATGCTATCAACCTGACGAATCACTGGCCATGTTCACTGAAACCAAAGGAGGGAGAGAGGTGGGAGAAGAGAAACAATTCGGGGGAGGAGAGAAGGAAGGCCTTTGAGTCCCTGGATCCAGCTGACCCTGCATCTAACTCCATCTCTGCCTTTTACATAGTTTGAATGCAGAAGCCAACAAATCCCCCCCTAACCCCCCCTCCTCCACACACACTTTTTAGAGCTGGAGTTCTGTCACTTACAGCCAATGGGTCCAGGCTAATACCAGGAGTCAGCACGTTTTTTATCATTAGGCAAGAAAAAGTTTTTCAGATTCAAAATGGAGAGCATACAGTCATGTCCATTAGTCCCTGTTTAACTTTTTATTTTTAACAATTGGGATTATGTCATTGACAGGAAAAGACTCTCAGATGGGTTTGAAAAGGAATCTAATGTTTTGGCAATGGGCAGAGCCGCTCTGGGTCAACCTCTGCAACAAGAATGCTTAGTGTCTGCTGGTTTTGCTGAGATTAAGTTGATTCAATTCAGTGCCAAACTATTCATTTCATATGAAATAAAAACGTTTACTTAAAGAGTTAAAAACCAAGTTTAATAATGACCTTTTGGACATTGTGTTAGGTTGGCAATTTGGAGAAATTCAGAATAAGTATAATGTGCAGCCCATGCTCTCATGTCACTTAGAATCAGTCAGCAAAAGATGATGTAGACTCTGTAGACTTATGCTGTGAAATATTTCAGTATCACAGTAGAAGATCTACAGACACCCTCCCAAAAGAAAGGAGACATTCTCTTGATGCAACTTCTGGCCACTGTGGTCTAGAACTTGCTTGTAAGTCTCTGCCCTAATAAACTGATCATTCCCCCCCCCCCCTCCCGCCTCTTTCCTTGAACTTGGCCTGAGGCAAAGGACCTTGGCTATGCCTGAGAATAGGGCAGCAAGTCTGCTTTTGGGGGGTGGGGTGGGGTTGTAGATTGTGTATAAGCACCCTTGGTATAAACAGAAGAAGAACTCCAGTGCTTTGTTAGGAAGGAAGTGAAAAGCTCAGCTGTTCTGTGGGCCAAGAAGTGCTGAGCCTGCAGGAGCCTCAGCAGAAGGGAAGAATCTGCTTTGCCATGGCTCCACGCCTCCAGGGTTGCCCTGCTCTCATCAGATGCTTTCCCTGTTCCTCCGGCAGGCCTCGCCCAGAGGAGGAGGAGGGGATGGCGAGGTGCCAGCCCTAAATAATGAATAGTGCCCTCATTTACATTCTTCTTTAGTGGTGCCTGTTTGCACACAGCATTGCAGGAACCTGGAGCCCGAGGAACTCTGACTTGGGGCCTGCGTGGGCTCCCTCCCTCCAGTGTGCCTAGCTTGGGAAGAGGCAGAGCGCTTCCCGTCAGACCATCTGGCTCGCGCCAATGTGCTTATTAGTAACAGTGGAGGTGGGTCTGTTCGGCTGGGACAGCAGCTCGCAGACAGATGCTGAGTTGATGTGTAAAATATGGCTTCCAGCCAAAGCACTAATCATGATCGCCTCTGAAGTGGTTCCAATCGTCTGGATGAGGCGCTCCGGCTCTTATGTTGTTTGTACAAGCTGGTAGTTAGAGGTGTTGTGTACAAGATATTTGTAGTCATAATTTCTCCAAACAGGTTAAGGCAAACATTATGAGAATCAGCATATTAATGTGCTGTGTTTCAAATTAGAATTATAAACACACTTTCCTCATTGGAGGCCTAATCTGCTAGGAAGAAGCCAGATGTTTAATGATGAAGCCATTATTTAGGAGGACCTATCAAAGTAAAACAAATTGTTGTGGTTTAAGTGGAGGGGGAAACCTGCTTTATGTGAGGGAACTTGGGAAAATCGCTTTGAGAGGATTCTTGCTTGTGTTGAGTTTCCACACATCGCTTGCTGCTTAAGAACAAGAGTTCCTTCTGGAAACATCGCTTAGTAGACCGGTGTGCTGTCCCCCTAGGACCAAGCTACCGGCCAGGATAGCTGGTTTCCTGGGGAAGAGGTGATAGCTGATGTGCGGGAGTGGTAGTTGGAACAAATTTGGTCTTAGAGGCTTTTTGATATTAACTCCTCTTCCTCTTTCTACTGTGTCTGAGGTCCAAGCCAGGAAGCACTGTTTGGTGACTGTTGACATTTGTGTCCTCCACTTGTCTTCCGGGCTCCTTCCTGTGTGTGGAACTGGCTGCCACATTCCTATTACTATGTATAATCATACTAGTAGCCCCTAATTTTCTTTAAGGGGGCACAACCCACACCCTTTGCATCTGTCTGTGAATATATTTTTCTTTCCTCTTCTCCCTTCTTCCTCCTTTCCCTATATCTTCCACTCCACTTCCTCAAGTTTCTTCTTTCCCCATTTCTTGTTGGAAACACTTCTTAGAGATTATATCGAATTGTTACTTTAGGGCCCCCGTGGTCGGCAAACCGTGGCTCTCGAGCTACCTGAGGCTCTTTGGCCCCTTGAGTGTGGCTCTTCCACAAATACCACGTGCGGGCGCGCACGTACACTGCGATTGAAACTTCGTGGCCCATGCGCAGAAGTCGGTATTTTGTGGAAGAGCCACACTCAAGGGGCCAAAGAGCCGCATGTGGCTCGCGAGCCGTGGTTTGCTGAGCCGCAGTTTGCCGACCACTGCTTTAGGTCAAAGGGCACACAGAAAGTAGGAAGAAGCACAAGGATGGGCATTGGAAATGGTTTTCTAAAATTGAATGCATCATGTGTCTTATCTGAAATATCCAGAGTGCTCCCACTATTCTTTTTAAGAGTTTCCCCAAGTTTTCTTTGCTGCTGGCAGGTTTCTGGAACATCCAAGTCCTTTAACAGTCCACGAGCCTCTCTCCTGGCAAAGTAACCAAGGCCATTTTAACGTGCACACATTTTTAGTCATTACAGCAAAGAAAGGAATAGCAGCTTGAAGTGACTAGAAACCATCCAGGTTTGGAGGCTTCCCTTCTGCTGGATTCTAGACTCTTGGAGCTGTCAAGTCTTGAAAGGATCCAGAAAAGTCAGCACCTCACCTTAAGCTTCCTCACCAAACTGGGAGAATGCATGTGTCACAGGGCTCATTGGCCATCTCACCACTGTCATTATAAGGGGCCTGAAAGAAATCATCCCATAGAAGAGAATGTTTTCTGCTAGTAAATCTGCCTATTAATGCCATCTCATTTTCCTTGAAATACATTTAATTTCTCCTTCTGTTGTATTCATTCAAAAGCATCTGCTCAAAAGCCCTTCTTTGTTTATATCTTTTTTATTCTAGCGAGCCCAAGAAGGGATTTAAAGTAGGTTCTCACTCAGCTACCCATCTGATACTTGAATTCTCTCAACATCTTCTCACCAAGGGTGTTCCAGCACACAATTGGTGAGATCCAGGGACAGGACACTCAACACCTTCCAATGTGGCCTATTACACCTCTGGGTGACTTTAATTGTTAGGATATTCTTCTGTGTGTTGGCTTTAAATCTATTTCTTGGTAACTACCCCTCACTTATATCTACATTATTGTGACTTAAATGGGTAATGAATAGAATATACTTAGCTTAGTGTCTGGCACAGAGAACAAACACAATAACTGTTTTTATTCTTGTTGTTATTGGTTCTTGTTCTGCTCCTTGGAGTTGTATAACACACATCAATTCATTCTTCCACATGGGAGCCCTTTGCATAATTGAAAACAACTATTGTCTCTTCTTGACCCCTAATCCCCCTCCCAATACTTTAAGATAAATATTTCCATTAACTCGAATCATTCCTCACATGGCAGGGGTTGAGTTTCTTTACAACTGTAGTCACTTGAAGTAATATTCATGTAGGAGTAGGTTCTGATTCGTACAGTGTGTAGCAGCTGTTAATGAGGCCCAAGTCACGTTGTCTTTCCTGGCAGCTGCATTACATGG
The DNA here is from genome assembly GCF_000147115.1 of Myotis lucifugus. Taxonomy (NCBI): domain Eukaryota; kingdom Metazoa; phylum Chordata; class Mammalia; order Chiroptera; family Vespertilionidae; genus Myotis; species Myotis lucifugus. The sequence goes on from NW_005871252.1 coordinate 1,948,401, forward strand.
GTGATTCATATTGGATCAGTTGAGACCAAATCTCTAAGCTTCTCTGCTTTAACAGGATAAACCTATACATTGACATTTTCGAAAGGAAACACATGTTTATCATTGCTAACCACCATCTTATTAAATACCTGCAGCTCATTATTTATTATTCTAGCTCTCAAAGACCTCTTTTGGCTCCATCTACATTGCACTTCGCTATTGGACTCACAGAAACTGTTTCTTTGTTTTATGGTTTGAGGTTTTGTTTGTTTGTTTGTTTTTGTAGGGTTAATCCTGTATTTCTGTAGGATGATGTCTCAGCATGGGCTACAATAACAAACAGACTGTAGGCTGGTGGCTTATAAACAACAATTTTTTTTCACAGTTCTGGAGGCTGGAAGTCCAAGACCAAGGTGCCAGCATGGTTGGGTTC
>NW_005871252.1:1948995-2005574 GCF_000147115.1 Myotis lucifugus
TCCTGATTCTTATCAGGGCAGTAGTCCCATCATAAGGGCTTTACCTCATGACCTCATTCAATCCTGATTACCCCCAAATGGCCCCGCCTGCTAAGACCATCATGTGGGAGGGTGCAGTTTCAACATAGGAATTTTGGGACACAAACATTTGGTTCATAACAGATGAGGAGATTGATGAGGAGGGTTCACTAGAAAGAAGAAGAGTCTGGGTGAGCACAATTGTTCAAAGTGGCAGAGTCATTCCAAATTCAATTAGAGTGAAATGGGGACAGAGAAACAGGTAAACATAATGGATTAATTGACCATGAGCATGAATTTGGAGACATCATGAACACTTGAAAATAACCTGGCTATTCTGGTGGGATGCGGTCACAAGTACTGCATTTAAATGGCCAAGCATTTAGAGCAGTTATGAAAACACTCAACACCCTCCCTGGAAGGGCTTTGGATTAGGATCAAATGACATCATATTGAAAGAGCTAGAAACCTAATAGGGAATCAGTAAAAATGTGTCTACCTCACACCTGCCAGAATGGCTACCGTCAATAAGTCAACAAACAACAAGTGCTGGCGAGGATGTGGAGAAAAAAGAACCCTAGTACACTGCTGGTGGGAATGCAGACTGGTGTAGCCACTATGGAAAACAGTGGAACTATTAAAAATGGAACTACATTTTGACCCAGTGATCCCACTTCTAGGAATATATCCTAAGAATCCTGAAACACCAATCAGAAATAATATATGCACCCTTATGTTCATAGAAGCATTATTTATAACTAGAGGCCTGATGCATGAAATTTGTGCAAGGGACTCAGCCCCTGCCGCAGAGGCAGCCGCCTCAGCCTCAGCCCTCACCGGTGCTTCATCTGGAAGGTCGTCTGGAAGGACTTCCAATCTAATTAGCATATCATGCTTTTATTATTATAGATAGCTAAGATCTAGAAATAGCCCAAGTGTCCATCAGTAGATGAATGGATTAAAAAAACCCATACATTTACACAATAGAATACTATGCAGCTGTAAAAAAGGATCTACTACCCTTTGAGATAGCATAGAGGGACCTGGAGATGATTATATTAAGTGAAATAAGCCATTCTGAGAAAGATAAATATCACATGATCTCACTTATATGTGGGATCTAATGATCACAATAAACTGATGAATAAAATAGGACCAGAGGCATGGAAACATGGAACAGACTGACAAATCTCAGAGGGAAGAGGGGGGTAGGAAGAAATTAACAAGAACTTATGTGCATATATGCATTGCTCATAAACACAGACATTTGGGTGGTAAAGGCCTGCGGTGGGGTGGGTACCAGGTCAGGGGGGGGGGGGGGGGGGGCGGGTGGAGAGGAAGCAAGAGGGAGAAAAAAAGGAGAGACATCTGTAATACTCTCAACAATAAAAAAATGTGTCTAGTCAACATGTGCCTTCCTTGGGTCCTTCTAAATCTTGACTTTGGCCTTCATCTCTTTCTCTTTCATGATTTTTTTTAGGTGATTGCATTTAACACATTAGCTCTTTATACTTCTCTTCACAGTTCCCTTCTCTCATCTTTCATTTCGTGAACAAACCCAGGTTTATGCTGGATTTGTTCATGATTTCATAGCCTTTGATCACCCCCCCCCTCTTTTCCCCATCTTTTTAGGCTAAAGAGCCCTAAAATTTGTAGCTCAGCCAATTCCCTACCACCTCCCTCCCTCCAGTTGCCTCTCTTAGGGCTTCCCCTAGCTCTCTGCCTTACTTGATGGAGTACTTCTTGTTGGGCTTGGCAGAAGTCTCCCTAGTCTTCCCTGGCCTCCTGGTAGGCGCAGACTTAGTTTCTTCATCTGCAAAGTGGGACATGAAGCCAATGATACCATAGGAGGAGGTGATGAAATTTAAGTGAGTTGATGAATATAAATTGCCTAAAGCAGAGTGTGGCGTCAAGGAGCCATTCAGAGATGTCATGGTTGAAACCATCATGTTCTTAATTAAATCTCCTTTTGTAATTTAACTTAGAGGCAGTTAGTGTGAAGTATGCAAGCCTTTCTTAAAAATTCACACTGTATATTTACAATGAGGAACACAAGAATGATTTTTCTGTTAACAGGTTAACTCATTTTAGCCTCATGGTAACAATGCTTTTGTCATTTGTGTGGAGAACAGTGAGAAAGCCCTAATGAAATCATCTACTGTGCCCTGCTGCCCTTTAACCTGTCACTTTGGTGGGTGACAGCTTACAATCCATAAGGAACAGTACTTATGGATTCCATGAGCATTATAGGAACACATCCCTGAAAAATGTTGACCTCTATGCCACCTGTGACCTCTGTACCATTAATAAGAGTGATGATGGTGATAACAATAACTTCCATTTCTGAGCCACCTCTACCATATATTGCCAGGGACTGTATTCGACCTTGGAGTCAAAAGGATGAACATGACAATTATAGATTAGAGACAGTATACCTAGAACTCCTACCCCGGTGCCTGGCACATGATAGGTGTTCAATAAATGTTTGAAGGGGAAAAATCAGTAATACTCACAGATTTTAAGTGATCTCCAATGAGGTCTTTTGGATTCTGGAAAAAAAAAAAGAAGCAAAACCTTTTCATGAGGCTCAAAATGTATGCACTCCATACTACCTTCAGTTCCTTGGAGAGTGATGTGACAGATTTTATTGAATTTGGGGCCTAGTCAGTTCAAACAAACTTACATGAGGCTGACTTGGGGTTCCTTTCTCCTCAGTCCCTTCAAATGTCTCCTTGGTGCCCCGCACTGTTCCATGAAGCACATCTCTAGACTAAAGCTGGCAAAGTGTGTTACAGAAAAGAAGTAGCTAAGGCCATCGGGCGCTTAATTCATCTGGATAAATGTTCTAAGTCTAACTTAGGAAGATGATGCTTTTCTCCCTAGGTTTCTTTTTTCCCAATTGCTGACTTTTAACAAATGGATCTTAATTGTTCAACAAATAAGTTGTTATTAGGTTGCTTTGAAAATAGGAATGCCATGGTGACCAGTCTTGAGCTGACTGTTCTTTGTAGCTTTAAATGCAGTTTTAAATGACATTTGGTGGTGAGTACGTTAGGTACACTGACTCTTTCCGCCTCTTAGGGTCCATTTGTTAAATTACCGCTGGTCCTGAGGAAGTTAATGCCCCACTGAAAGTGGGCAACTTTATTCCTGAGCCTCCCACATTAGCAGGATCATCCTCAACGTTTCTGAATTACTTAAGGATGTGAAAAATATCTTTATTTTCTATTTGATGACACTTGTAGGTAATGTGAGGAATTATAGAATAAAACCTTAGCGTGAAGAGGATTTTACTCCAAAATAAAATCAAGTCAGATTCTCAGCTGTTGCCTGTTAAGTGCCAGTTTGATGTTCGAAATGATCTGAACTTAGTGATTTGGAGAACCCCACAACCAGCAGCTGTAATGTTCATCCACTTGAAACCCATGTGGCCATGACTGATGAAGGAGCTCATTTTGTTTGGGAGGATTGAATTGGAGCAATTGGGGATGAAAACTTAAGTCCTAATGATGGAGTGTCTGCTATGCAACTTCAAGGTCCAAATTTGTGTTCACTCTACAATAAACACTTACTTTTGTGCTTCTTTTTCTTAGGAAATTTAGGATGGATCAAAAACAAATTAATGTTGAGAAATGGTGGAAGTAAGACATGTAAATATCCTTTTGGTCTTAGTGAGCTGTCCTATGAACTGGCCAACCACAGGGTGCTGGAGTTGAGTCCTGGCTCTGTCCTCCATGGCAATGTGACCTTGGGCAAGTTGCTCAACCTTTCTTGCCCTTAGTCTCCTCAATTATACGCTGACACTGGAAATAGTGCCTTTCTCAGAAGGCTGGTAGATGATTAAGTAGACTTCTTCCCTATGGAATGTAAAAAGCACCCATAGGGGCCTGCTCTTAGGAAAATGTTCTAGGTGGGAAGTGAAGCACTAGCAAGCTTATGAAACTTAAATTTCAGGAATCCTGACTTCCACATATCCTTTTTAAATAAATATTTTCTTTGGTATGTGATTTTGTATTGTGATGGTTGTATTTTCTTAAACAGGGCCTTTCAAATTGCAGGGTTCCTTAAAGCCTGAATTCTCCATGTCAAGCCCTCTTCATAAGTTTGTTCCATTATTCCTCCTATTTGGGTGCAGACTCCAGAATTTGTCAATTTTAAAAAAGCTTTTAATTACTGCTAAAAAGAGGACTCTATTTTTGTTGTTGTTGATCTTCACACCAGGATACTTTTTCCATTGATTTTCAGAGAAGTGGGAGGGAGGAAAAGGGAGAGAGAGAGAGAGAGAGAGAGAGAGAGACAGAGACAGACATCAATGTGTCTTGGATAGATTGGTTGTTTCCCACATGCACACCACTCTGGGGATGGGGATGAAACCTGCAACCCAGCACACCACTCTGGGGATGGGGATGAAACCTGCAACCCAGCTATGTGCCCTTGACAGGGAATTGAACCCATGACCCTTTGGTGTGTAGGCTAACACTCAATCCACTGAGCAACATGGGCTAGGGCTAGAAGATGCTATTTTTAAAGCGTCTGCATAGTATATGTTATGATAGGCAGGACTTAACTAGAGGGAGAAAACTTCATTTGTCCCACATATATTAAACAATGGACTCATTTCTGCCCAGCAAAGCAAGAGCTTTCTTGATGAGATTTAATCATTTGTAGACTGATAGACTGATGAATGTCACCTGGTGTGAACAGTAAACCCACTGAAATAAAATATATAGTCCTTTTGGTATGCCTCTGACTGGAACCCCAGTTACATGAATATTTTATTTTATTTATTTTTTTTTATTTTTTTTTTATTTTTCGCTAAAAGTATTACAAAGGGTATTACATAAGTGTCCTTTTTTCCCCCCCGCCCTTGACAAACCCCTGCCCTCCCTTACCCCCCAGTGTCTTATGTCCATTAGTTATGCTTATATGGATGCATACAAGTCCTTCGGTTGATCCCTTACTCCCCTCCCTCCTGTCCCCCAACCCTCCCTGGCCTTCCCACTGCAGTTTGACAATCAGTTTGAGGCAGCTCTGCCTCTGTATCTATTATTGTTCAAAAGTTTGTAATAGTCTTTATTATCCATGAATGAGTGAGATCATGTGGTATTTTTCCTTCATTGACTGGCTTGTTTCACTTAGCATAATGCTCTCCAGTTCCATCCATGCTGTTGCAAATGGTAAGAGTTCCTTCTTTTTTACAGCAGCATAGTATTCCATCGTGTAGATGTACCACAGTTTTCTAATCCATTCATCTACTGATGGGCACTTAGGCTGTTTCCAGATCTTAGCTATGGTGAATTGTGCTGCTATGAACATAGGGGTGCATATATCCTTTCTGATTGGTGTTTCTGGTTTCTTATGAATATTTTATTGTATTTGGTTAAACGGTGAGTTTATGTTTTGCAATCTTGGTTGTCTGTTGATCAGACCTAGAAAATCTATGGCTCCTTTAAGGAAAAGAGAATTATGGGACTAAGAGGGAAGACATTCTCCCAGAGGTGTCCAAAGGTCATAGGTAGAACGATGAGAAATGCCTGGCCTGCAGGCAGAGCACAACTGTTTCTTCCCAGAGTACCTAGACTTTTCTTACAGGGAGGAAAGAATTTACTTGATGGGGCATCAAGAGAGAGAAGCTTTTTGTTGTGAGTATTGCTCATACTAAAGGAGGCATTCGGATTAAGGAGACTTACACGCCCACACTCACTCAGATTGAGTGAGTGGAGGCTGAGAGAGAGAGATCAGGAAAGACCAAGCAGCTTCAAACTGAGATGAGGAAAAAAATTATAGTGCCTTCTCTTAGATCAGTGGTTCTCAACCTTTCTAATGCTGCGACCCTTTAATACAGTTCCTCATGTTGTGGTGACCCCCAACCATAAAATTATTTTCGTTGCTACTTCATAACTGTAATTTTGCTACTGTTATGAATCGTAATGTAAATATCTGATATGCAGGATGTATTTTCATTGTGACAAATTGAACATAATTAAAGCATAGTGATTAATCACAAAAACAATATGTAATTATATATGTGTTTTCCAATGGTCTTAGGCGACCCCGGTGAAAGGGTCATTTGACCCCCAAAAGGGTCGAGACCCACAGGTTGGCGACCCACAGGTTGAGAACCGCTGTCTTAGATGAAAGCAACTAAAGCTGTGGCTGATTTTGAAAGAAAAGGAAAATAAAACAAAGATTTCAGTTGGTTTAGAGACTAGTGTTACTAAGCTGGAAAGCAGTTAGGGGGGTAGTTCTGTTTCTGAACACCATCGGAAAGGGCTAGAAAGAGCTCAGTGAGACAGAGGGAAGGGGACAGAACCCCCAGGCCAACCTGCTCCCTTAGGAGCCCCAAGGGGCTGAGGTGGCTTGCCTTGGGAGGGGCCTAAAGCAGGAAAGTTGAGAGGGAGTAGCTGCTGGACCAGTCGAGGCCAACAAGGCCAAACCCTGTATGAAAGGAAGACACCTTCGAGATAACTGATAATATTAATTGAGAATCCTCTAAGTGTTCTGATGCTTTGTGGTTTCTCCTTATGAGTGATTCATATTCATTTCACTTACAAGTTACTTAGTGTTACTGGCTTATTAACTCACAGTATAACTTTGACTGGTAACAGTGAATACCATGACTCAATTTTTTTTTACTAGTACATACAGTTCATATATATCTTGTCATGACAAAGTTTGCTGTTGAAACTATACTTAGAATTCCTTAGTAATAGTGAAATCTGAAAGATGAGGAGGTAAAAGTGTTAGCTGGTAGAAAAACCTGATAGGATCATTTTACTGACAGTGCAGGAGATTTTACCAAATGGATGCTGCTACTCGTAGTGCTCAGGCACATGGCTGTTCTCTGGCCATGGTGTGAAATGACCTAAGGTTTGGCCCCATTTGCAATTCCATGGTTATGTACTGAGTGCATCCAGTGATGGGCTGGAGTGGCTTTTCACCCCCAAGAACTGATTATGTGCATCTCTCCCAACACTGCTTTCAGTGACGTCGTCTTGGTGGCTTGAACTTCGCCATGGAGGGAATATTTACACCATGGAAACTGACAATCACTACAGATCAGTTTTCCGCATGCCTGGGGAGCTGGTTGTTAAAAGTTTACCACCATACACACATCCCATGTGCAGGGCACTGTAGGGGCATTAAAATGTGAGTGAGATACATCCTAGTCTTTAAGGATCTTGTAATTTAGACAAGGAGTTAATGATGATGATCACTTCCTATACTCTGAGAGCCTTACAGGTGTCAGCCCATGTATTCGTTGCAGAGAGGGGGAAGGTTTGAGGAACTAGTTGCATCAATTTACTATGGAAAGCAGTATTTTATCCTAATACATCTGTTTGCAGTGCCCAAACTACCCCTCTTTCCAGATCCCCTCACCTTCCCTGCTATATTCCGGTATTTTGTGAACAAGCTCAGGTGTGTGGTCTCTCTGTTCTGGATGACTTTAAAGCCTTTGGCCATTCTCCTTTCATCCTCCATCTTCTTAGAATAAAGGGTCTTAGGATCTTTAGCTCAACAGGCTCCCGTCCTCCCCCTCACTTCAGTTGCCCTTCTAGGACCTTCCCTGGCCCTCTGCCTTTCTTGGAAGACTTCTTGTTGAGATGTGACCCCATAGCGCCCACCCCCCTGCTTGTTTTGAGGTACAGACATGGCATTCATATCTTTATTCATAACACATCGCTTTAAAAAAACCTCACCTGAGGATACTTTTCCATTTATTTTTTAGAGAGTGGAAGAAAGGGAGGGAGAGGAAGAGGGAAAAGGAGAGGAAGTGGGAGAGGGAGAAAGAGAGAGAGAGAAAGAAACATCAATGTGAAAGAGACACATCAACTGGTTGTCTCCCACAAGAGCTCCAACCAGGTCCGACACCCTGATCCAACCTGAGACCCAGGTATGTGCCCATGACTGGGAATCGAACCTGAGACCCTTCAGTCCTTAGGCCGATGCTCTAACCACTGGGCAACATCAACCAGGGCTCACAAAGCATCTTTAATGCATCTTTCAAAAAGGAAGGACAGGAGATATTAATGATGATCACATCTTTGGAACAAAGGTTTTCAGAAAAAGTCTGTTCACATTCAAGTGGCATCTAAGTCATACATCAGCACAAAGGGCTTTGGGCAAATGATTTTCACCCAAGCTGTGTAGGGGAGCAAGGTTGGTACAGTCAGTACCTGTCTAGGATTGTGCTTTGAACCACGGCTGAGTAAGCCACCAAGAGGAGTTCTTTGTGTGTGTAAATCTGTATTCTTCCTTGACTATTTCTTGTAAGTTCAGACAAAGCCAGGATTAGAGTAGGGATTGCTGCTTCAAACCTTACTATCTGATACATCAAGACATTTACAAGTAAGGTATTTTATTCATCTGAGTGGAAATATATCACAGCTTCTGAGAATGGGTCAAGATTCTAGCTAAGAAAATTTTATTTATTTTTACAACCTCGACTTGATCCACCACCTTTCTTGTTCCAAAGGCAGATGGAACCAGCGAGCAGGTAGTGGTTTGAGTGGGGAAAGGAAGAGCTCCGCCTCTGCTTTGGAGTGTTCAGTGATAGCTGCTTCTTCTCTTTCCTTCAGGTTACTCCTTCAATGTAAATACATTAATGGGATATGATTTCCCTAATAGACAACACTGATAGTAGCGGGGGTGGGACTGAGCCTAATGGCTTCTGTAACATGTTTGATTTCTGATGTTGCTGTTAAATGTTGAGGAAAATTAGTCACATTTAGAACCATCTGTTTCCAAAAGTGGTTAAAGTGTGGATTGCCTTCTGACTAACCATTTTATTGCTTATGATCATAATTGTGGCATGAAATTATTGTTTATATTCCCTTTTGTTGTTTTCACACATTTTGCTTCTAGGGGACTGGGATTTAAAATGTCAAAGGATGACCTTCAGGTGTTGGCCATTGGGGATGTAAAAAGGAATCTAGATTTTTACTTTCCTCTTCAATCCCAATAGAGCTTACCTTCCATTTTGTTATAGTTACAGATTGGAAACAATAATTATGAAGAGTATGGAATCTTCAGTAGTAGTAAGCACTGTATGATCAATACATGGTTGAGACATGAATTTAGGAGGACCCTAATATGTGATGCCTTAGACATTTTTATTTCCTGGGTTGAAGGAAGGGGAAGAGGTGGGAGACAGTGGAGAGAGACCTTCAATGCATGTATGCCTTTGTCAAGAAGGAAAAACCCATTTTTAAAGCTGGCGACCGAATAATTTGGCAAGTGTTTCCTCAGTTGTTTTGCTTTCCCAATAGTCATTTCCCCAAGAGTGGGCAGGAGACTTAAATATGCCTGTGCACGCCTTTTAACAAGAAGGTCAAAGTTCTGCAAAGCCACTTTCAATATTTAGTTGGGTATTAAAAATGTTTACATAATGTGCTTCTTTAAGAAAAAAACAAAGTCTACCTTTCTGGATTGTGAGTGGTGCTTTTTTCTTGAGGGGTCCCTGGGACCTTTGCACAGTTTGCTAATTTTAGATTACTCCCTAAGTCTTCTCATAGAAAAACCAGACTCAAAATCTTTTTCTGTCTCGAGTGGCTGTGGATATTCGAGTCTGCCCTGACAGTGACACCGTCGGCAGCCCTGCTCTGCAGGCCCATGCAGTGCTCACCTGCTGCCTCCTGCTTAGGAACTTATTTCAACTGGATACCATCGGAAACGTTTGTTTACAATCCCTTTTTTGGACAAAGAAGGAGGGGGAGTTGTTTATTGCATCTATTGTTTATTGCATCTATATTGAAAGTTTTGGTTTTCTAGAAATTAAGAATGAAATGAATTAAACACACACACAACACAAACTGTGCTAGAGTGATCTTACTTCCAGGTGTGTAAAGGAGCAAAGCTTTAAAGGTATGCTAACCTCACCGGGCAGGGAAAGTAACATAGTGCCCCTGCCATCACCCCTTAGGTTGTCCAGGTTGGCAGCAGCTTGGGTTACTCACTTGAGGTTGGATGGTGCAGGCAGCTTTGGGTGCACAATTGTGGGTTAGTCCTCCTGAGGGTAGAACGGTTTCTGTCTGGCTGCCTGAATCTGCTGGTAAGGGAGGAACTGATTATCTTCTGAAACCATTTGTTTGCTCTGTTGAATAGGGGTTGGGGGTAGCTAAAACGTTGGCCTTTTAAAAATGAAGAAGTTTAGCTAATTGGCGGAAAAGTTCTCCCTTCCAGTATCTAGCTGGGCAAGTGCCTGGATTGGTCTCCACAAAATGGATTTTCCAATGGGTTGCTGACAGCTTGCTCAATAATCCTGCATGACAGAAACTTCTAAGTGACATTTTGCTCCTATGAGGGCAGTGGCATTGATTGCTTGCAAAATTCTTAAATGGTAGCTTTTTGTGGGTACAATTTACAGGACAGATGTGAACTGAAACACTTTAATTAGGCCACTTCGAAAATGAAATGGCCCACACTTCCAGGATGTGGAGTTCTCAAGGAAAGTTCAAGAGAGAGAATAGGTGATGGCTGTAGTTGAGTTTAACAGCAGCGCCAAATCGCCATCAGACTGTGGCATCTGTAATGAAACCAACAGGAGCTGCTTCACGGTGCATCCTCTGAAATACCTCCTGACCCTCCCTCTCTCCACCTTCCTCCTCTTCATTGCCCAAACACCCCTCATATGACAAATTGCCAGTAGGGACTATTGCATGAGGACTTTTGCTTGGCATGTTAATAATGTATTTTTTTTCTAGCTATAAGTAGACATGGATGTGAGAAAAGAAGAAAGAGGGTGAAAATTGGATTCTTTCTGCCCTGGAATATCTATTTTATACAAGGAGAGTTTACAGTGTAAAAGAGAATACAACACTTTTACATGTTTCTGGCTCCTTTTCTCCACCAGGTGCCCCATTTCTGCAGGTGACTAGAGGTATGTAGATTATGTGACTAGAAACAGCTGTCAACACAGATAGGTGATTATGATGAGCAGTAGTGAAAAATGGTTAAAAAATTTTATTTTCCCATCATGACATAGTTGGATGAGAAAAATCTTTAACATTATTTTATGTGACTAAAACAGGTTATCATTCTTGCTGGGTGTCTAGCCTTTATTTTTTCATTCATTTATTCACTCCTTCTATAAATATTCATTCTGCCCCCACTAGGGGCAGCTCTGTGTGAGGCCCGGGGAGACACAGTAGTGACTCAGTCAGACATGGAGCTTACAAACAGTGACATTTACTGAAAGAATGAATGACAATGGCGACGAAAGCTTGAAAGAGAAGTACAGAGTGCTGTGTGAACACTACTCAGGGGTGTAATTACAGATAAGGACGACCCGATTGCAGTCTGAAGGCTGCATTTAGTCTTGGTTGGTGCTTATAAAAATACATAGATTGACAGGTACTATGACATAGCATTTCTAGAAAGGCATTTATAGAGAAATGTAGCTGCCTGCCCAGGGACTATGTGGAAGCCCCTGCAGGACGGAACGGTAGCTAAGAGGGAAGATTATTGGGACCCTTTTATGTAAAGCGGTAGCCATCTCCCTGGGAAATGGATTCTGGTTGTTTTGCTGGCTGAGCACCAGGAAATGGTGGTCCTGCTGCTCTGGATGAAGTGTTCCAGGGTGTCAGCGGGGTAGCAAATGTGTCCTGGGTAGCGAACACCATTAGCACCTTTCCCCATCATACAGGTGGGGCAAAAGTTGGTTCACAGTTGTTCATATGGAAAATAATACAGTCATTAATGAATAATAATCCTATATAATAAAAGGTTAATATGCAAATCGACCAAACAATGGAACGACCAGATGCTAGGATGTGCACTGACCACCAAGGGGCAGATGCTCAATGAAGGAGCTGCCCCCTGGTGGTCAGTGTGCTCCCACATGGGGAGCACCGCTCAGCAAGAAGCCCTGAGCTGGACTGGCTAGTGCACAGCTGCAGTGGCCTCTCCCGCCTCTGTGGCAGCATTGAGGATTTGGACTGACGGCTTAGGTCTGCTCCCCACAGCCAGTGGACATCCCCCGAGGGCTCCCAGACTGCGAAAGGGCGCAGTGTCCAGCTCGTGGAAGGAGCTTGTGGAGCGAAGGGCAGCTGAGTCAGACTAGAGCTAGGAAGGTATGGAAACAAAGATGAGCAGGGACCATTTGTGGGTCTGGATCCTGAAATAAAGACAGAAGGACACGTTTCCTGTTTATAAAAGCTCTGGCTTCCCCCCTGTCATGGCTCTGCCCAGTCCGCCTGTGGCAGAGGCAGCTAGTGGCCAGCTATGCCCATTCTTTCTCTTCTTCCTTTAGTAATAGAACTGCAGAGTTCAGCTGGGCACATGGCTTCCCAGTGGCTACATTTCTCACATTCCCTTACAAGGTGGGGTCATGCAGCAAATTCTGGCCAGTTAGGTGTGAAAAGAAATATCGTGTGGCAGTTCCATTCAAAAGAATGAAACACACTGTCTTCCACCTGTTCTTGAGCTCCTATTGGCTGTGCAGCAGATGTGATGGAGAGGGGAGAGCATCCCTTTGGGCCTGGAGATGGAAACTGAGTTGAAGATGGCAGAGCTGTGCCACGAGCCCCAGACCACCAGCTCCTGACTGTGACCACAGAAGAGCCATCTCTGTCTTGAGTTACCCATTGTAGTTTGGATCTCTGTAGAGATTGGACATAAATAATAAATACCTTTTTAAGGAAGTGTCCATGAACTGTTCTTTGTTATTTAGCAGAAACATACATTGCTGTGTACCTTTATATGCATGTTTTATCACATTTATTTAAAAATTATGAAAAATTTATAACATGCACAATTATAATCTTTTGTAATATGTGCTTTATATTTTTATTTTCTGTTTTCTTAAAGTAATAAAGTGTTATATTTAGAATTAATTCTCATCTCCAATCCCAATTCTTTTTCTCTCAGAAGCAAAACCTATTTTTACTTTATATATATATAAATATCATGCATATACTAGTATTTATACTTTTAAGTACATGTTTATGTGCTTCTAAACATACACTTTTTCCTAGTCAATGTTTGACTTTTGTGATTTGTTAATCTATACATAGTTGTTTCAGTATTTTAACTACTATATAATATTTCAATTTAGTGAACATTTTAGTGATAATGTTGAGGTTGTTTCTAATTTATAACTATGATGAACAATTGTTACAAGAATACTCTTATTACTGTCTTTTGTGGACATATGCAAGGGAGATAATGGGGCAGAACCAATATTTGAGCTACTAACCTAGGGTTTCCACAAATGAGAAAAGATACTAAATCAACTAAAAGGCAAGAGGTTTATGAGCCCTAGCGCTCAGATTGATGGAACATTTGCAGGTATCATGGTGATGGAAAGAGAGTTCTGGAAGGTTTTACACTGACAATTAAGTAATCTGGCCTAAAAGTGACACATGGCTCTTGCTCTCACAACTGTTGACCAGAACTAGTCACATGAACCCCACCCAACTACAAGAGGCCAGAAAGTATAATTCTAGTCTGGCATGTGCCCAGAGGAGAGAAGAGTTAGGATATTTGGTAATCAACAATAGTCATCACCATAAACTCAAACCATGCATACCTCTTTTTTTTAATAGAATTTTTAAAAATGTAATTTTAGTTCAGAGAGGAAGCAAATAGCAAATAAGTGACATTTATTAAGTGCTCACTATAATCCTAGCTATGGGCTCTATTTTCCTTTTTAATATATTTTTATTGATTTCAGAGAGGAAGGGAGAGGGAGAGAGAGATAGAAACATCAATGATGAGAGAAACTCATTGATTGGCTGCCTCCTGCACGCCCCCCACGGGGGATTGAGCCCCCAACCTGGGCATATGCTCTGACTGGGAATTGAACAGTGACCTCCTGTTTCATAGGTCGACGCTCAACTACTAAGCCATGGCAATTTTCCTTATTTAATTAAATGTTCTCAGTGACCCTAGGACAGTGGTTCTCAACCTTCTGGCCCTTTAAATACAGTTTCTCATGTTGTGACCCAACCATAAAATTATTTTCGTTTCTACTTCATAACTGTAATGTTGCTACTGTTATGAATCGTAATATAAATATCTGATATGCAGGATGGTCTTAGGCGATCCCTGTGAAAGGGTCGTTCAACCGCCAAAGGGGTCACGACCCACAGGTTGAGAACCGCTGCCCTAGGAGGAAGGTGGTATTATTATTATTCCCATTTTACAAAGGAGAATACTGAGGAAGATGCTCAAATGAATAACTAGATCATAGAGCTGGGGGCAGGAGGGCCCGGGTGTAAATGCCAGTGCTTGCCTGGGACTCTTCCCCCTACACAGATGGCCTAGCTGAGCCCTCACAGCCTCCACTTTGAGGCCTCCTGTTTAACAGAACCAGTGATGAATGCCTCTCTCTGCCTCTCCTCACAGTTTAAAGCCACTAGACTTTAAACTCCAGAACAGAGTTTAACAATATTATGCTCCCACAGTAAGGGTTCAAAGCACCTCTGTGTTCTAGTCGGGAAATAAAACAGCTGTTTCCTCCGAAAGGCTTACACTGAAATGTAAATGGACAAGGACGTTGGAAAAAAGGAAAATAGATTTAAGTTCTTGCCTTTTAAAATTTTTATCATATCCCATCCAAGCTTACTGTTTTTGTTTAATCTTGCCATTCCTTTTCTTCTCCCTTGTATGCTCTTTTTCTTAGGGATATGCAAACTTTATTAGTCAGCTCCTCTTTCAAGCTCTGTGTGCTTTTGTGTTTGAGAATTGGGAATCAGGTACTTTTACTGTTAGCCCCAGGGTGGATCTGAGCAGGAGGAAGCTTTATGAATAATCAAGGTTGACATCTCCAACGTCGCTCCTTCATTATAAATATTGTTAAAGGAGCTGTGACCACCATGGGCTCCCAGTGTGCAGGGGGAGGCAGAGACAGCCTTTGATTTCAGCTCTTTCCTGCTTAGCACTTCACTGATGACCCTGGAGTTGACAAGTCTCTTAGATTTGGCTGCCTTTTTTTTTTTTTTTTCAGAAAGTTTCTCTTCAATTAGCATAAGTGTTTGGTCTGCAGGAAGCTGGGATCATCTCGCCAACTCTGAAGGCTAAGAACCATAGTTAATATTAGTGCTGTGCGTTGCCTTATCCTGATTCCCTAATGAATGCTGAGCTGCTCTGTGACTTTAACTATTTTTGTTCCATTTGTATTAGTTTCTGCATCATGATCTTTTTCAGGGTGAAAACAAATTATTGTGCCCAAGGTCATTGGCTCTTTCCCCACCTCTTGAGAAAGCTCAGGCTCCACAAATGTCTGAAAAGACACCAGTATTCTATCTATATGTCTACTAAGGTGCCCCCTCCTGCCTGTACCCCACTAACCCCTGGTTGTATTATTAGTGAACCATTATTTAGATTACTTATATTCTCTGGACACTGTTTCTGTTTTCAAAATGGAGGAGACATGTGAACTTAAAGTTCATAAGTAAAGCTTTATAAATTTTCTCTGGCTTCCCTTCTCCAGATTCATTGCTTTTTATTCACCCCCAATAAATTCACTGAAGAGTGTCCTAGAACCTATTACGTACTAAGAAATGTAATGGATTTAACTTCAGTTAGTTGTTCCAATAGCTCTATGAAGAAGGTGATATTGCAGTTCTGATTTCCTTGAAAGATACAGCAATCTAGCCTTAGGTTGTGAAGGGACTTGCCCAAGGTCACACGGTGAGTCATGATTAGAGTCAGGGATAAAATGCTAGGCCTCTAATTCAAACCCTCACTCTCCTGCCTATTCTACATTTGTTAGTAATATTTGCCATTCATTCATTTTGCCAACATTGTTGAGCATTTGTTTATGTCAGGCATTGGGAGTACAAAGATTCCTAAAGCAGTGTTCTCAGGAACTCAACTCATAGCGAGGGAGAAAGCCCTACTAACTGGTGGTGATGACTTTGTTACTAAGATACTCAACAATGCAGTGGTTGAAAGAGGAGAGCCATTTAACTTGTTCTCTGGGGCGCAGGGAATCCTCCTTGGAAGAAGTGATATGTGGGGTTGACTCTTGAGATGAAAAGGTAGGTCTCATTAAAAAGGAGCTGAACCCTGGCTAGATGGCTCAGTTGGTTGGAGCATTATCCCATACACCAAAAGGTGATGGGTTGGATCCCTGGTCGGGGAGCATATAGGAGGCAACTGATCAATGTTTCTCTCTCACATTGATGTTTTTTCTCTTCCTCTCTCTCTGAAATAAATAAAAACATATCCTCAACAAAACAAAACAGGAAAAGAAGCTGAAAGTCTGCTTTTAAGTAGAGGGAAGGGGGAAAGGATTCCACCCTTTTCTAGGCCCTTTTAAAACACTTCAAACACTGTTGAGTAAGCCTCCCAAAGATTTTAATGTATGAATGTACAAGTGTGTGTTTTGGGTTCTAAAACTACATTTCCAAATACAAAAAGAAATGCATTTTGTTTTGCCAGATGTGGGCATACTGAAGACTGGAGGAGTAGCAGGTTTAGGGAGGAAATTTGTGAGTTTATTTTTGAGTGTGTTGACTTCGAGATGTTTGTAGGAAGTTCAAGTGAAGATACACTGACATTTGGCTAAAGATGGTGGTCCTGAGTTCAAGAGAGAAACCAGGACTGGGGATGTTAATTCAGGAATGATTACCATGCAGGAAAGCAGTAAAATAAGTATGCAAATAGACAGATGAGAAGGCCAAAGCTTGAGTCCTAAATAGGACACAAGCAAAAGATGCCCTCAAAGGAAGGACTCACTGAAGAGGTAGGAGTAAAATAGGGTGAGTGTAGTATTGTGAAACCCAAAGGAACATTTCAAGAAGAGAGCTCAATAGTGAAATGTGCTGTCAAGCAGATGGTATTGGATGAAACATGTCCATTGGATCTGGCATCAAGGAAGCATTGTCAGCCTTTCTGAGAGCAATGTATGTGGGGAGTGGGTCAGTCTCTCCACTGAACGAGGGGTGGGAGTTGGAGATCGCCTTTTAGAAGTTGGCCTTTGAACAATGATAGACCACTTTTCTATCAGTTTCTCTGAAGAAGAAGAGAGATGTAGGGAAGTCGCCGAAGAAGGATAAGTGTTCAGAGAGGAGATGTCAAGGAGGAGATGCAGATGGGGGGAAGCTAACAGACAGGGAGGAGGCAGTTCGCAGAGCAAGTCTCCAAGGTGGAGGGAAGGGTAGGGGAGTCCAGGGCAGAGATGGAAGGATTCCTCTTCCTTTTTGACAGGGAGGATTGCAGAATGGCTCATGACCAGATGGGCGGTAGGAATTGAGACTCCATGATAATTTTCTACGTGCTGTGTGTCAGGTATTGTGCCATTCACACACATAAACAAATTGTTTTAATCCCCATTCTAGAGGCAGGGAGAGGGAGGCTCAGAGAAGTGCAGGAATTTTTCCAAGGCCACAGCTCATTCCAGAGCTGGGATTGGAGCTCAGGCAGGCTAGGGGCAGGGCCTGCTCTCTGACCACATGCTCTGCTGCAGGAGGAGGCAAGGCTGGCAACTCAGGCAGGTGCCAGGGGGCTTCAGGAGTTTGGGCAAGGGGTCTGACTCAGGCCTCTTCATTACCCTGGTTTCCCCCTTCCCCAAGCTGGCTATTTCTTCCTACTTTATGAAAATTAATTCACTTTGGTTCTTGGAAGCCAAATAATATGTGTATTTTGAGGGTGCGAATATTTAACACCTCTTCTTCCATGTTCTGTACTCTTCATCTCAGAGTTATTTTGTGTGGTAGTCAATGTTTTTCAAATTAGAGTTTTCAAATATATTTTAAAGTATGTCTTCTCTATAATAATTTACATTTTTTGGTAAATATTTTAGGGAAGCCTTAGAAAATCTTAATGTGCTATACTTTAGGTCACTAAGAGATTACCTTGTAATTAGCCCCTTTCCCACAACTCCAGGCCCCATGTAACATTTGTATTTATAATTGTGTTGGCACCAAGACCCAAACTATGCTTATTGATTTGGGCTAGTGAGAAAAGGTCAGAGGCTTGAGCTGTAAAGAATATATCCAGCCCTGACCGGTTTGGCTCAATGGATAGAGCTTCCGCCTGTGGACTGAAAGGTCCCAGGTTCGATTCCGGTCAAGGGCATGTACCTTGGTTGCGGGCTCGATCCCCAGTGGGGGGTGTGCAGGAGGCAGCTGATCAATGTTTCTCTCTCATCGATGTTTCTGGCTGTCCATCTCTCTCCCTTCCTCTCTGCAAAAAATCAATAATATATATAATATAAATATATATATAATATAAATTATATATATAATATAAATTATATATAATATAAATTTTATATCTATATATCTATATATATATCTATATACCTATATATCTATATATCTGTATATCTATCTATATATATATATATATATATATATATATCTCCATAGCTATAGGAAAAACAAAAGACACAGGAAGAATCTGGAATATCAGTCATGCTTTCAGAGCGATTACAGTTTATTTGGGAAAATTAGACTAACATGAATAAAACCAGTTGGCATGTTTGTAGGGCTTAAGTGGCTAAGATTTTGCTAGGGCTCTTTGGCAAAATGTGAAGGGAAACAAAGAGAACTTACTTTCTGTCTTAGACACAGGCCCAGTGCTGACAATCCTGCCACAGCACGAATGGTTCAATATCCCCACAGAACAGCGTCCTGATGCCTTGCCTGTTTCATGGCTGGAAAGTCAAAGCACTACACCCCTTCCTTCCCTGTTGACATCTGTCCCTCAGCATCCAGTGGGGTGGCCAGTGCTACTGCCTTTGAACCCCTTGAAAATAGATGAAAAACTGTCTTCAGCTGAGAAGCAGTTTCTAAATATCCATTAAAGCTCTAACTGTTCTGAAAGTAAAACCCAAGAGGAGTTTCTATGCTCTCTTGCTGAGTGTGCCTCATGGACATCTTCCTTTCCCATGAATGACACAGGATGCAAAGCAAAAGTGAGCTGAATTATCTAACAGGATGGAAAGGGCAGCCAGAAAGACACCTTTTATCACCGACTGAAGTTTAGAAAGAATTTTATTTAGAAAGAAAAAGATAAGGCTTAGGCTTGAGGACAAATGATACATCCTATTCCGTGCAAAACTCCCTACTTACCTTATCACCAAATTGAATATTGAAACCCATGTGTTCACAGTCATGGGGATGTAAATTCCAGCATAAGGAATATAGTCAATAATATTGTAATAGCTGTGTATGGTGTGCCAGATGGGTACTAGACTTATAGGGTGAATAATTTCGTAAGGTATATAAATGTTTAGCCACAATGCTATACACCTGAAACTAATAGAATATTGGATGTCAACTGTAATTGAAAAAAAATTAAATAAAAATAAAGGAAACTTTACCTTCAGTTGAGCCGGTGGGAATAGAGTGGGAGGTGATTGGGTCTGTAGTCTCAGCTATGTTTCCATCTCAGAGGAGGTGGGAGAAGAGAGCCATAGCTGGGACCCAGGTCACAGAGGAGAGCATCAATGTGGACACTGAGGACAGCCACCCTGTCCTATCCTGTCAGTGGCCTGACAGATGTCCATGAGTCAGACCAGAGCAGCAACTTGTCCTCCCTTGGAGTTGGGCAGTGGAGGGTCTGGTGGGGAAAGGGGGCTGCAGAGTCCCCATCTCCTACACGTCTGATGAGGCACCGACATGTATGTGTTGTCATTAGTGATCCAGGGCATGTTGGAGTCACACCAGTGTGGGAGTCTTCATAGTGCAGATTGGATTGCTCAGCTTTTCAAGAACAAAACTCATTTTCCCAGAGGGGATTAGGCCGAGAAATCAATTCACACGCACAGATCCCTCAGGAGACTGATGCTTAGGCTGGGATGATAATATATTAATTGGCAGAGGGAGCATGTGGATGACATCAGCTCCCCACACCAGACATACTCTCCTTCATGTTTGTACACTCAGGAGATTATATTATAGGTTAGAAGGTTACTAGATGCCTCCCAAGTTTAAGTAGAGGAATTGAATATTCTCAAGTGATAACTTTATGAATTGCCCTCTTCCAATCTAAGGATATGTCTGATTAGCTTGAGAGCAACAGTCTCATGGACAATAATTTTACTATAAATTAGAAGCTTTTCTATTATATGTATTTTTATTGAAATATAATTAACATATAACATTCTATTACTTTCATGTATACAACAGTGAGTCGATATTCATATATATTGTAAAATGATCACAATAAGTCTATT
This sequence comes from Myotis lucifugus, assembly GCF_000147115.1. Taxonomy (NCBI): domain Eukaryota; kingdom Metazoa; phylum Chordata; class Mammalia; order Chiroptera; family Vespertilionidae; genus Myotis; species Myotis lucifugus. Next base: position 1,969,142 of record NW_005871252.1, read on the forward strand.
TAACATCCATCACTACACATAGTTACAAATATTTTTTTCTTGTGATGAAAAATGTTAAGATCTACTCTCCTGGATTACATAAGTTGTGGTTCGTCTATAAACCACCTAATAATAGTTATTATTTGAATGGAAGCATTGCAGAGAGCATTTTGGGAGGCACCTTTGTCTTATAAGTCATCTCTACCTGTGGAAACATTCTAGGATGATCCACAAATGGCCAATGCATAACTTTACGCTGACTTTTATTCATTTCAGTTTCTTAGAGCAGTGTATTTTCTCCTGGTCTCATAAATGCAGGGTGTACCCCATATTTGAAGCTTAGCAGTTCAATGTTTTGAGCACAATAAAAGAAAGGCAATGAATTAACATTGCCAGGTACTGTGCTAGAAATCCCGAGATGCTCCGTGAGGTACCATTGAGGAAGCTGATCTGAGGAAGGGTCCGAAACTGTCTCAGGACACATGGCCAGTGGAGGACCTTGGAGTCAGCTTACACTTGCATCCAGAGGAAGCACTTTGGGAATTCAAAATGTACCTTTTGCAGTTGAAGGGTTTCTTTCATACAGAAGGTGAGACTAGTCGAAACCGGTTTGGCTCAGTGGATAGAGCGTTGGCCTGTGGACTGGAAAGGTCCCAGGTTCGATTCCGGTCAAGGGCATGTACCTGGGTTGCGGGCACATCCCCAGTGGGAGATGTGCAGGAGGCAACTGATCGATGTTTCTCTCTCATCGATGTTTCTAACTCTCTTTCTCTCTCCCTTCCTCTCTGTAAAAAATCAATAAAATATATTTAAAAAAAAAAAAAGAAGGTGAGACTAGCTGAGTCCTGAAGGGCAGGTAGGAGTAGAAAGAAGAGAAATTTTTCATTTAGTGAACAAGTCTGCATTGCCCTGGCTAACCCACCACTTAGTTTTTATGTTCAGTCTGGCTAGAACACTTTTCAGAGAATGTAGACAAGCTGGGCTATATTTAGAGCAATGGTTCCAGCCTTTAATCCACCATTGGTAACACGGTCAATCACTTTCACAGGAGCAAATATTCACCTGGGTATTTTTAGTTTTTTTCCTGGCTGTGGCATAAAATGATGGAGAATGGAAGTTATCCTTAATTCTCGGTGCAGTTGCTGTGTCTAATTTACCCTTTCTTTTCTTATTGATCACAAGAATGATTGTGTTTCAAAATCATGGTTGAAATTCACTAATTTAGAGATCAGAAGCCAGGATGGTAATGGAACCAAAATCACGTTCTATGAGGAATGACTCGAGGAACTGGACATCTTTAGAAGAGAGTGTTCAGGACAGTGGAGAGGACTTCAAATATCTAGAGGGCTGTCATGTAAAGGGTTTACACACATCCCAAGAGAGCCTAAGGGGATATAACTAGCAACATGGACAAAAAACCTCACTCAGAGTAAGGAAAACATGTCTAAGGTAATGTGAGAAGACAGAATAATCTCCCTCATTAGGTAGTGAACTCCCCATTGCTGGGGCTGTTGGGGCAAGGGCTGGACAACATTTGTTACAGATGTTGCAAAAGACACTCAAGCTCTAGATAGGGGCTGGACCAAATGTGCTTTAAAACACCCTTCAACTCAAATTTTAACACTAATGATTTTTAAAATTGTTTATTGACTTCCCATTATGTATCAAACAAGAGTTTTAATAACCTGATTAATAATCAAAAAATAAAAAATTTACATTGTTGTCCTATAGGAATCCAGCCATGCATTTAAAACAATTTTGTTGTTGTTAATCCTCACTGGAGGTTATTTTTCCATTGATTTTTAGAGAGAGTGAAAGGGAGGTGGGGGGAGAGAGAGAAACATCAATGAGAGAGAGACACATTGATTGATTGCCTCCCACACATGCCCTAACCAGGGCTGGGGATCAAGCCTGCATTTGAGGTACATGCCCTTGCCTGGAATCGAACCCGGGACCCTTCAGTCCTTGGGCCGACACTATCCCCTGTGCCAAACCAGCTTGGACCAGCCATGTATTTTATCTTTAAAATTCAAAAGTTGAAAAGGTCCTGGCTTCTAAGGAAATTACAAAGTTGGTTGTAGATTATTGATTGTGTTTGAAAAAAGTGTCCTTGAAAAGGAAAGTTTTTCAGGAGCCTTTGCATAGAATAAAGAGTCCTTGAGAATACAGGGGACTTAAGAATACAGGAGTCCTTGGTATTTGTCAAGAGTTGATTTTCCCCCAATACTAAGCTTATGATAAATGATTATTGAAGTGTGTTAGTCATCTATTTGCTGTCTAAGGACTTAGTATATAAATGCCATGGGAATGTATACATTTATATCTAGAAAGAGTATAGGGAAAGAAAGGGCCAGTTGTCTGAGGTTATTTTTCTCTGTGTGGGGTTTCCTGTTTGTGTGTAACTTGGAGCATTTGTATCAGACCTGCTGTGTTCATGTTAAGTTACCTTTGGCTTTCATGTGTTTGTAGAACACGAAGCGTATTATTAACCGCCGATCTTATAATGGACATCATAGTAATAAATTTTCTATATGGATTTTTATATCAATCTAGTAGGAAGCAGTAATCTTATTCCAAATTACTTTTTGAAATTTATGAGATGTCTATGTATTAAGGTTTTGCCAGAGCAAAGCAAATTTTGGTTAAATATTTGGGTTTTCTTCCTGATAAGAAATATTTGATAAAGGATCAGTGTGGAAGATCACTGGATTCTGATAGCTAATGGCCAATGGCCACTGAGAAAATTGCTTAGCAGGTTAGATAATGTAATGCTAGTAGAGAAAGAGTTTGAAGAATAATTTTCACTCTTAACACTGTCTTTCATATTTATATTCCCAAAATTAATCAGAGTAGCTAGAGCACAGTAGGCATTCAATAAATGTTTGGGGATGAATGACTTAGGAAAAGGAAAACTACTCTAAATTTTAGTTATTCCTTTTACTGAGACCATATCTGCATGACTGATTGAAAGGCAAAAATTCCAGTCATCACCCAGTTGTTAAATATGTAGGCTGCCAAATCATTTATTTGATTGATGTTTATACTTTTAGAATTGACTGACTGCTTTGGCTCAGGGTAGACACAGCATGAGTCATATGCTGCAGTTCTTGTCACTCAATGGTTGTATTTCCTTGCATAACCAGTTGACTTATGTTGGTCACATCAGGCATACACATAAATCATGACAGCACTTGGGCTTTTTCTGGCTGGAATGATTTCTTGACCATTCCGGCTTTAATAACACTGAATACCCAATGACTGAACAGCATTCACAGCACTTGCCAGCTGCCTAAAGAAGTTTCCTACCCTGAAAAGATCTTAAACTATAGTGTAAAATAGAATTGGCCAGTGAATGTGGGTTCATCTAAGTGTGAGTGCAATTGTAGAACATGGTGGAGAGTGATTGTTCTTCCCTCCTGCAGCAGTCCACTGGCCTTTATTTGCATCGTTTAGGGTAGTGTTTCCTACTCATGTTCTATTTGATCCTGGTGTTACTTTAGATGTTTATGATGTTCTGTAAACAGGGATTCTGTTCATGGGAACTAAAAGAAGGCTGATAATGTTTATTAGCTCTAAGAAATTCTACATTGAAAAAAAAGACGCCTACTCAATATAATCTAACCCAATATTTTCTCATCTTAATCAATCATGGAACACCCCCCCCCACCCCCCCAAAAAAACCAACAACAACAATTCATACTTTGTTCTACTGGAACCAGTGGCAACTACTATTGAGAAAGCATGTGCTCACCTCCCTGGTCTTGCCATATTACAAGCAGATGGTGTGCAGTATAAATTTGGAATGTTGTCCTCAAAACTTAAGGTGATTAGGCAGATACCACAGAAATCACTGACTAGTGTATCTCTCCAAGAGATATCACAAAAGCTGGGTAAGGGAGATGCCCAGACTAAGGCATATGATAAGGAAAAGCCTTGCCATTGTAAAGTCCTAGATCTTCAGCCACGTTTAAAAGTAGTCTTCTGGTGCTTGAGTGTTGACCTATGAACTAGGAGGTCACCATTTGATTCCTGGTTAGGGCATATGCCCAGGTTGCGGGCTCGATCCCCAGTAGGGTGTGTGCAGGAGGCAGCTGATCAATGATTCTGTCTCATCATTGATGTTTCTGTCTCTCTCTCCCTCTCCCTTCCTCTCTGAAGTCAATAAAAAATATTTTTTAAAAGAGTAGTCTTCTGGGAAATTGGGCAAGAAATCAAGATCATGGGGACTCAGTCCCATTGGTTGTTGAAGTGGTAACTGTGTTATTTGCATCTGGTGCTTGATTCAAGTCTAGTGCAGAAGGACTTGATATTTGGTCCAAAAACTGGTCTGAAACTGCTGCTTTAGAGGCCTGACATGTTTCTAAGTCCAGAAGATCACTGGATAGAGTCCATATGAAGTGTGTGCTTAGACACATGGGGTTAACAGCATTTCTTGCTGTCACTGAATTTGCTGGGGGATGAATGATTCTTTTGATTTATGGCTTGCAGTGGGGAATCTCGACTGCTAATAAGCACATTTAAAATGAACAAATATATTACAACATGAAAAACTTTTAAAACATTCCCCAAATACATTCAACCCCTGATTTGGCAATGGGAAGTGATTTTTCGTACTCCCTCAGGGCTGTGTCTTCAAACTTCAGTCAACAATTTCTGATAGTCTAATATTTGCCTCTTGAAGATACTCAGGATTAAAGAGAAATTAAAATGGAGTCTACATTTTGAATATATTCCTAGACTGAACACTCACAGTCACACAACCAAAATGTAAAACCGCCCTAATTTCCCCAAAATGTTGACTTGGCCTTTAAACAAAACTCAAGCTTTCGACATGTCGGCAGGACCTTGCAGCTTCCTAGCCAATCAGCTGCAAACAAGGAAGCTTATGTGTTGAAGAGGAATGTAAGTTTCTAGAAACAAATCACAATAGAAAATAATGTACTTACTCGCTCATGCTTTATAAACTGAGCTGTAACTACTGAGAGCGAAGAACTTCCTACCCACTCTCTGTAACTGAACAATTTTGTTTCTCCCTCAGTAAAATATTCATATCAAGTAAAGCTTTCTGAGTTTTTCTTTTGACAGCTTCCTTTAATGGGAGTTCTGGTTACTTCATTTTAAGCATTTGAAAGAGGGGACTGGCAAGGCAGTTCTAGGCTGTGTGGCAGTGACTGGAGAAGCCATGGAGATGACTGCCTTAAAAAATGGTTTTGATGGACAAATGAGATTAGCATATTAATTGAGGCCTTCCCATCTAGTAATGATCTCATTTGCTTATGTAAACAGATGAAAACAACATTGGGAGAAATATCCTAACACCCTTTTTTGGTATATGAGTGAATTTTGGTAAAATATAGGAGTGCTTATTCCAGAGCTCTGGAAGCTAAGGCCAAATGTTCTGTTTCCAGTCTCTGTGTCAGTTTTCCTGTGTGGGTCCCCCCCTTGTTTGCTTGCTTTTTCTCATCTCTGGAACAGGGAACTGTGACAAGGGGACTGGTTATCATGTTTCTTGATAAACCTTCGTAAAGCAATGTGCTGTTGCGAGTAATGGGCTCCATTCATTATTAGCCCAGTTGATTTTCATTTACACTTGGCTCTAACAATTAGCTTGAGCAGGTGTGAAGGTGATGGAGGGGCTGGGACACCCAGAGGTCAGCCTTGGCTGGATGTGATAAATTAACCATTATTATGAGCAGTGAAAGTGGTTCTTTACGCTTGTCAGCGGCAAACAAAGGGACAACATATCTCACATAAACTCACTGTTCCGAGCTGAGTTTGCTGAAAGATCAGAGTTTCCTTCGAGAACCTACAGACAGATGGGAGGGAGGCAAAGAACCCACAAAGTAGGGGTGAGGGTGCCCTGAAGGGATGACTTGGTTGGTGGAGTGGCATGTGGATGTCCCCACCTGGGCTGTTTTGCAATGCTCGCCTGTTCCCATATGAAGCCATCAGTAGCCTCTGTTGATGATGGGGGATCCACCTGTGCTTAAGGGTTGTTAGGGGGTGAAGGGGGTGGACATTAATGGAACAGACATGGTTTATTACAGAGGGTATGGATAGTTACATATTTCCATATACCAATCAATATTTTTGCACAATGCCTTATAATTGAGTGCATTTATATTTAATGAAAAGAAAAAGTTAATTGGCACTCCTCAGTTCTCTGTATGTGCCAGTTTTATAAGACTTCAACAGACTTAAAACTCAGAAAGAAGCTTCAGAAGTGTCCACAGGAGGCAACACCAGATCCTATCTAATCTAGAAACAGGAAGTCTTTTCCCATTGAGTTACACCCTGGTGTGGAAACTCACTGAGCACACCCAGAGATAAAAGAATCAAATAAAGGAATAGGTGACAGTTGGTAGTCACGATCCATATAATGAAATCCCATAGATATAGTTTTGTTTGACAATAATTGGGGGACTATTATGGACTAAGCGTTTGTGTTCCCCCCTCCCAATTCATATATGAAAACCCTAATCCCCAACAAGACCATATTTAGAGAAAGTAATTAAAGTTAAGTAAGGTTATAAGAGTGGGCCGTGACCCAATAGGATTAGTGTCCTCATGAAAAGAGACACCAGTGAGCTCACTCACTCTCTCTCTCCAAACACGTGCATAGAAAAGCAATGTGAGCACACAGTGAGATGGTGGCTATCTAAGAGCTAGGAAGAGAACCTTTACCAGAAACTGAATTTTCTGGTACCTTGATCATGGAATTCTAGCCTCCACAAGTGTGAGAAAATAGTTTGGCAAATGTCTATTGTTCAAGCCAGTCTGTGGCATGTTGTTATGGCCGTCCGAGTCGACTAAGGCAGAGACGAAACTCTGATTGGAATATTGGAGCACATAAGCGGACTTTGTTGGTGTGAGCTTTGTTTTAGAAGGGTTACACTGAGCCTTTGGTGAGGAACTGTGATGCCAACATGTGTAAGTCTTTGCTCTTTGGCTGGTGAGACCTCATAGATTTTTCCACGCTCCCCCTGTGGGTGACTGCCTGGCACCCACTTTTTCTCCCTATTTTGTGAACAGTACATCCACCACCAACTGTTCCTAGTAGTTTTTAGTCCAAATACCCTTTGATTTACCTTCATCAGAAAAAACACCTTTCAGTCCTCTATTGGTTTGGGTGGGGTCTTATTCCATGGCCTGGATCTTAGAGTCTAACTATTTTTAAAATAGCCTTAAGCAAATACTCCTTAAAAAATAGCCTTTAAACAAATACTCCTTATTTAATTTCTCTCTTTATTCCCACCTCCAGATGCTTCCACGTCATGAGGTTTTTGAAATTTCTGTGATTCCTGAGGGTGCAATGTTCTTGAATTATCAGAGCTTATATCTTACTAGAGGCCCAGTGCATGGATTCGTGCACTGGTGGGGTCCCTCAGCTTGGCCTGCGGGTATCTGGATGAAACTGGCTCTCTGACATCCCCCAAGGGGTCCCGGATTGCGAGAGGGTGGTTCTCGGGTGACGCACCCCAGAATCGGGCTCCCTCCTCTCTGGTTCTGGGTGTGTCACCCGAGAACCACAGCTGCCAGTCACCACAGCTCGGCAGCTCCTGCATTGAGCGTCTGCCCACTGGTGGTCATTGCGCATCATAGCTACCGGTCGGATGGTTGAATGGTCAGATGGTCACTTAGGCTTTTATATACACAGATAATAGTCAGGTCCCACACACAGTGGATATGGGGCTACATAAATAATGATGCAAGAAATTAGAAACAGCTGAGAAGACAGCCTTTGAATAGTGGAAAAACAGCTAGTTTGAAATGCCAGCTTGGTTCCCCACTATAAGAACCATGTACAAATGGCTGGCCCATTAAAAACCAACTCATTTAATAATAAGTAATGTTAAAGGAACTAAAACAATGTCTGTAAAAAAAAAAACCCAAGGAAAAGAGGAAGAAAGGTATAGCAAACATATTAGCAGATGATGAACAAAGATGTTGTTATTAGCAGATGAAAGCTGTGAATGGATATTTTGACATAAATTTAAAAAAACCTCAATGAAACAACTCCTATTAATAAGTACTACCAGGTGGAAATGTAATATTTGAAAGAAGAGATAATGAGATGGTATGAGAAGAAGTAATATAAACTAGTAGGACTCAGGGAAGAAGTAGAGGGAAAAAAATAGATGCAGAAATCAAGACAAGTTGGAGAAATAATAAACAATGTGGAAAACACTGCTAAAAATGTAAAAGATAAAAATAGAAATTAAAAAACTTAATTACAAGAAAATGAGATAGAAATTTAAAAATTTTTTTAATTACAAGAAAATGGAAGACACAGAAAATATATAAGGAGGATCCAACAAACACATGAATACCCAAAAGAGAAAACCAAAAAATGGTACAGAACAAATATTTAAAATTATAATTCAAGAAAGAAAAAGATTTGAATTTGTACATTGAAAAGTCATACTGTGTGCCAAGGAAAATTGACCTAGAATGATCAACACCAAGATGGATCCTAGGAAAGTTATTAGACTTTAAAGATAAAGCAAGAATCATTGGGAAGACTAGGGGGTAGAGGGGGCAGAGATTTCACTTAGATGAAAAAAATTTAGCTGGGATCAACCCTTTCCACAGCATCTTTCAACACCAGCAGGTTGTAGAGCATTACTTAGAATTTCCTCAAGGAAAGAGTGAGCCAGCCACACTGTTCTCATATAAAGGCTAAGCATGTAGGAATCCAAGGAATATTAGGAGCTTTGGGCACAAGGTATAAGAGGGTGCCAAAAATCTCTGTAATTAAGAATAATATTTAATGCAATATTAAAATAAATAAAAAATAATGGAAAATCTATGATAAATAAAATATCAAAATTTTAAATAAAAAGGATCACTATTACTGATTTTTATTTTTTGTCCAGGCTCCAGGATGGCTTGGCACAACACTGTCATGAGCTCTTCCTGAGGAAAATACTAGAAGACAAATTTTAGCTAACCAGGATAATGACTAGGGTGATAGTCACAAAAGGATTGGAAGGAAACACTGAATATATTTAACAGTATAATCCAGACTGAGACTAATGTGGGAATTAGAATAATAGAAAAAATATAAATATTATACATCCTCTTATCCTATATAATAAAAGGCTAATATGCAAATGGACCAGCAGTCATGGTTCATGTTGATGATAAGTGATGGTTAGCTTCATAAGCTGTAGTTCCTATGAGATACTTTAATAAGAAGGAAAGATGTAACTGTGCTTAATTGTCTTAAATTTATGTCGAGTTCCTTATCAGCTTAGCATTGTGATAACTGAATGAAAGTGAAAATGAAGTCTTAACTGCTTTGGATATCACATGTGTCAGAAATACACTAAGGGTATTTTGCTAGATTGATTGCCTTACTGCTTTCACTGAATACAATCAGAGCATTGGGTTTGTGTTGGCCAGTAGGCAGGGTATAGATAAAATACTTAAACCATCCCAAAGTGCTTTGCTTATATTGTAGTTAACTAGAAAATATGGTTAAACAGATTAATCAATTTCATGGCATTATAATATTTTCTCACATCAAAATCATACTTATTGTACAAAATTTAGATAAAGGAAAAGGTGAAAAAAATTAAATCATGTAAAATAATCTTTGCTAGCCTTTTGATGTCTTTTTCTAATATATGTATATATTTAAAACCACAGAAATGGATCTTACTTTTTTATGACTTGCTTTTCATATAATAAGGTTTTACATAACAGCATTTCCAATGTCAGTCAACATCCGGAGCATGATTTTTAATGACCCCTGTGTATTGCATTGTGTGGATGCACCATAATTTATATGACTAATTTTGTAGTCTTAGACATCTAAGGACATATTCCAAAGCACTTTGTTTAATTAAAAATGTCCCGTGTTGCCCTAGCCAGTTTGGCTCAGTGGATAGAGTGTTGGCCTGTGGACTGAAGGGTCCCAGGTTCGATTCCAGTCTAAGGGCACATGCCTGAGTTGCGGACTCCATCCCCACCCAGTAGGGGGCATGCAGGAGGCAGCCAATCAATGATTCTCTCTCGTCATTGATGTTTCTATCTCTCCCTCTCCCTTCCTCTCTGAAATAAAAAAATATATATATATTTTTAAAAATCCCGTATTTTGCTTATGAGGAAGGAGTTTATTATGAATTTATTTTGCTTTTTAAAAAGTTCCCTGTAGAATTCTAACACTGGCTGCCTGATAAAGATGTGATCCTTGGTCTTGTCCCATTGTGGCTCCAGTCCCAAAGGCAGACTTTAAATGTGCCTGCCTAATTTGCCTCTGGAGTGGTAAAACCAGTCACCATTGGATGTATCTCCCAAAACCACTTGAAACAATGGTTTTGCTGGCTGATGCTTGTTTAGATTAGACTGTTGCTAAGATGCTTTAAGACGTTATAGCAGCACATTAAAAACTGTGGTGAGGCCATCATTTTTGGAAAGCTAGGCAGGGATTTGACAGAATAAAAACTACTAATGTGGCCCAAGCATTTTGAATCAGAGCTTTGTCTCAGTTTTACAAAATTACTTGATTTTTAGAAAACCACCCCTTTTGTTATATTTTCAGCATTTTTTAATCAAACAATATATTGCATAAATTTCTACTGTGACTTCAGTTTAGAAAATGTGCATTGGATTTGTAATGTGGAGGACTTCTTTACTTTTGCTTTAGTCATTGTAATGTGACTAAAACTAGACAAGTCATGGTCTGTCTCTAGTTTCTCTAAAAGTGAGCAAACTTTCCTTTCCTGATAATGAATACAAAGATTGCAAACAGATTTACTACTAGTATATGAGTGGATGGACAGTTTTTAAGGATTCCCAAGCACATTACATAACTTTTCACTTATAAAAGAATAAGATATTACTTCTAAGTAATTATTTTCTGTTTCTTACATTGTCTCCTAAGGCTTGTTGGATGATATAATTAGCTTCCTGTTAGTTACTGTATATATTATGCGAAAAATGATAATAGTGGAGATTCCTTTTAAATATTCTGTAGTAAAGTCTTTGCTAATTACAGACCAGTGAGATTTCTATGTTATATCCGTCTGTCCTTACATGCATTTCCAAGTCCTCTTACCTAAGACTTTTCTGGTAGAGGTGGGGAGGGAGTTAATTAAGGTGTATCTTGGAGTGTATGCTACGGGCAAGCCAAGAACAAGCTGGAACATCAAATGGGGAAGTAACCGAAGTCAAAGTCTGGAGCCACAGGAGTGGGTGCTGAGGCGCCCAGAATGCCAGAGCCAGAGCATTGCCCTTCCCCCCTCCATGCTATGTGAGTGTACATTGAGGCCAAAGGGACTCTTCTACATCCCCTTTCCTACATCCCCTTGAGATCTGGGATGAGGTCATCTCTCAGGCTTTCCCACACCAATCTGGGGTGCAGCCCCTAAGGCTTTGCTGAGAGGTTCACCTAGGAGGGCACGGTACCTTTGTCTCTGGGGCTACAGAGCAGCCAGCCAGGCTGGACCAGCACAGGGAGTATTGGCCAAGCCAAGAGAATGAACCACAGATTCACTAGCTGCTAATTCCAGCACCGAGGCTGTCAGGACACCCAACAGCCGGACAGTGCCCTGGACCTAGAAGTAGCAGCCAGCACATGCCCAAGGGTCCCTCTCTCTCCAGTTCACCAACACATGTAGGTCACCCCCCTCTCCAGGAACACAGATACAGTGGGGCCTTGACTTACGAGTGTCCCGACTAACGAGTTTTTTGAGATGCCAGCTGTCTCTCGGCCGATTTTTTGCATTGAGTTGACAGAGTAATTTGAGTTAACGAACTCCTTAATGAGCTCGGTCACGGAACGAATTAAACTCGTAAGTCAAGGCCCCACTGTACTTTTAGAGCAACAGCAAGAAGTAAAGGCTGACCAACCGACCATTTCCTAAAAGACTTAATCAGATCAGACTTCACTTTGAACTCAATTAAATAGTTTGCTATTTTTTCCCCTCAATAAGTAATGGATGGGAGTATGTGAAGGAAAACATCAGCTATAGGTGAAATAAAGAAGTTACATTTTCTCTCCACTTCCAAATCATTGTAAGTTAAATTTGTGGTTTTAATGTAAAGCCAAAAAAAAAAAAACCCACAAAACACAAAAAACCAAAACACAAACAAACAAACAACAATGAAGTTCCCTCACTTCTTGGGTTGTTTCAATCCTAGGATATTAGTGCTATTCACTAACTCTGTTATGCTATTTCTCTGTGTGAGAAAAATATTATCTGAGCTGATATTCAGTAGTAGATGCAAGCAAATCCACAAATGCCGTGGTGACCAATGTTTAGATTCTGATGTACCCATTCTAAAGGCAAGAAGATACACTGTGGAAGGAATGTATGAAATAATTATACATCTAGTTTAGAAGTAAGAATGGTAATAGATAGCTTCTGAATAAATACTGTAAAAGGCAAAGGCAAAACAGAATCTATCAGGTACTTATTTCATTAAGTTGAAAATTATGTTGAGAAAAATCTAAAAATGGAACAACTTTTAGAAGGGAATCAGGAAACACATCAGATTTAAAGCACATCACTTTTAAATGCATGCAGTGTATTTGCTCTAGAGTAAAAAAAATCTATTGACAGTGACTAGCTTTAGTTCTTTAAGCACCTCAAGGCACTCGGGAAGTGTTCCTTTGCAAAGGGCACCAAAAGTTGATTTGTTTGCTAAAAAGTGAGATTTGAGGAATAATGTGGAATAATGAGGTTAGATAATGTGTGCTAATTAGAAGTTGAACAAAGAAGGCAATGGAGATGATTTTTTTTTTTAGATTTTCATGGCAGATAAGTTGTTATGTAGATCATTACTCAGGAACCAAGAGAAGCATTTTACTCAAGCTGTTTTCATGCCATTCCTAGGAGTGTTTCCATCTCAAAAACTCTATCAGCAGATGAAAGTTGTCTTCAAATTTAGAAACCAATTTTGTCCATTGAAGGCTGAGGCAGACGGAATCTCAGCAGCTCATTTATTACTTGTTGGGAAGCTGGGTCCACTCATCTCTCAGTTGTGTGAATGTGGTGGTGAAGGAGCAAAGCTTGAGCGTTCGGTCCCCAAAGAGCTAATCAGTTTTGCAAGGGAACAAATTATCTCCTGGAGTCCATATACCTATCATCTCTTCAAAGCCCTTGAAAACAAATTCATTAATGGGTAGAGGGAGGAGGAGAGAGTGGGTTACTCAGAACTCCTAGAAAAGCAACTCCAATTACATTTACTATCACTAGAGTCAGTTTCAGATGAAAAAATATTTATAGTAGATCACGTGTTAACCTGACCAATACATATGCTAAAAGGCTTTCATCCTGATAACAGTACTGTTAAAAATGCCTACTCTTGGAGATTTTCCATACAGGGTTAAATTTATGCTGGCCTTTGTGATTATGCCATCCTGTAAAGTCCCAGAGTCACAGAAGGCAAGACTGTGGATGGAGAAATGTAAAGAAAAAAAATCCAATTGTGATACTGTCATTACAGCAGTGCTTAAATGGCATTGCTCTATCAAAACTTTCACCTGCATATCTCGTGTATAGACAGTAGAGATGAGTGAAATTCAAGAAATAATCCACTGTGGAATTTGCACAGCCAGGAGAGACCTCAGGGAGTCTGTCTTAAATGACTTCTTTCTAAAACACTAATCTCTCTCGCTCCTGTGAAATCACTTGATGGATATTATCTAACAGCATGTTGGTGTCAGAAGCCTTCAGAGGGCTACTTAATGTCTGGCTCAGAATAACTGTGTTTTGGGTGTGAACAGTGCAGTCAATTGCGTGGTTTCACCATCAGGTAGCATATTTTAATCCTGGTGAATCTGTAGTTTGATTTTTACAGAATTTAATTGTATTCATATCCTATAATTTACATTTTAATTGTACAGTATCTGATATCTGCTCATTGCTTCAGGTGTGTTCAACTGCCTCTGCACAGATTGTCTTTCCAGCACCTTGTGGGTAGAGGCCAAGTCTTAATAGTTTTGTGTGCTTTGCATCTCCTAGTAAAAGTCATCTTTTATTTTGATTTTCAAAGTTCCTCAAGCAACAAAAGGGGTGTGTGTGTGCGTGTGTGTGTGTGTGTATGTGTGTGTGTGTGTACACACATATCCACAGCAGTTATTGCTTTTTATAATTCAAGAAACACCTACAGAATGCAAATTTTTTTTGGAAGTATGATGAAAAGGTGTTTCTTTTTAAGCAACTAATTATGACATCCTCTCTCTCCTATAGGAATATTTTACCACACCTTTCCTGGCAGAAAGTTACTCGGCTCTTTCAGTTTATCCATTCAGATTCATTCACTGCAAGTAATAGAACACCTAGCTGGTCACCTTGCAAACTCTAGGTTCCAATGATGAAGGGAAGGGGTCAGGAATATCTCTTGGGTTGGCAAACACTACCAGCATGTTTGCTTCCATCGACTACAATTTTAACTCCTTAGAATTACCATCTGTGAATGTCACTCTATTTGAACAATATGGAATGATATTATTCTCTTTTCCACCAGAAAACTCTTAAAATATTTCTTAACAGCTTTGTTGAGGTATAATCTATAATACCTACTTCAAGTGTATAATTCAATGATTTGAGTGAACTTAAAGAGCTGTGCAGTCATCACCAAAAGCCAGATTTAATTTCCATCACCCCATTCAGTGCCCTGTGCCCCTTTTATAGTCAGCCCCCAACTGTGCCCCTCCCACCTTCAGACCCAGGCAGCCACTGATCTACTTTCTGGCTCTAAATTTATTTCTAGGTATTTTGTTCTTTTTGATGTAATTATAAATGAGATTGTTTCTCTTTTTAATAGTTCATTTTTAGTGTATAGAAATTTAATTGATTTTTGCATATTGATTTTGTATCCTACAAATTTACTGTATTCACTTATTAGTTCTAACAATTTTTTAGTGGCGTCCTTATATATATATAAGATCATCTGCAAATAGAGACAGTTTTATTTCTTCATTTCTGATTTCGGTGCCTTTTATTTCTTTTTCTTGCCTAATTGCTTTGGTGAGGACTTCCAATACTATGTTGTGAGGACTTCCAATACTATGTTGAATAAAAGTGATTGTAGACATCCTTGTCTTGTTACTGGCCTTAGAGGAAAATGTGAAGTAAGAAACTAAAAGATTACAGTATGATGTTAGCTGCGGCCTTTATTGTGTTGAAGTATGTTTCCTTTATACATAGTTTGTTGAGAGTGTTTGTCATAAGTGGATGTTTAATTTTGTTAAATGCTTTTTCTGCATCTATTGAGATAATCTTATGATTTTTATCCTTCATTTTATGAATGTGGTATAATACATTGACTTGTGACTGTTGAACTATCTTTGTAACCCTGGAATAAATCTCACTTGAATGTGGTGCATGATTTTTTAATGTATTGATGAATTTGATTTGCTAATATTTTGTTGAGAATTTTTTATCTATATTTGTCAGGTATAAATATAATTTTAAATTTACTACCTGATAAATTCAATATCAATGTCAAAGCTGAGCATAGTTCTGATATTTAAGAAGTTTATGATTTGGAACCCTGGCCGGGTGGTTCAGTCAGTTGGAATGTCATCATTGGAGTGTCCCTGTAATGAGATACACCAAAAGTCTGCAGATTTGATTCCTGGTCAGAGCACATACCTAGGTTGTGTGTTTGGTCCCCAGTTGGGGTGCGTATGGGAGGCAACTGATCAATGTTTCTCTCTCACACATTGATGTTTCTCTCTCTCTCTCTCTCTCTCTCTCTCTCTCTCTCTCTCTCTCCTCCTCCTCCTCCTCCTCCTCCTCCTCCTCCTCCTCTCTCTCTAAAATTAATGGAAGCATATCCTCTGGTGAGGATTTTTTTTAAAAAGTAATTTATATGTTGGAGAAGACAGGTAAGTCCACTTGGGCAGAGCACCAAGCACAGGCTCTATGGAAGCAATGTACAAAGAGCCTTGATGAGGGCTGGTGCCAGAGCTGGGTGACCCAGATTCTGGCCGACAGCCCAGCGATGTGGGCAGGCAGCGTGGGGTTTTGGAGCAGCAAGTCATGACCGTGCAGACTTGGTTCTGGCTTTGTCAGTGACAAGCTGAGAGATGTTGGGCTTGGACACCAACTCCTCCAAGCCCAAGTTTTTCATTTACACCTCGGCAATAATAAAGTTTGCCCTGTGGGGATGATGAAGGGGCAGTGAGCCCCAGCAGGAGGATTCCTGTTAGAATCGGCAGTGCCTCCTGGCCACAGTGCACCACATTGGCTCAGACTCCTGCCAAACCAGCTTCCCTTGCTATTTTTTAGATGTTAAAATGTGAAGAAACTAAAAGACTACAGGTAACACTGTGTTATATGCTATACTAATATTCAAATTTAGTATAGCATATAACATAATGATAAGGATAAATCTTATGGCAGCAACAAAGATGGGGTTTGTTGGGGTTTTAGGGATAAAATTCCTGGTCAGGTAACGACTCTGTCATGGAAACAAAAACTAACAAATTTCCAAAACCTTTTATTTGCACTTGCCGATTTCCTCACTCTCAAAACCAGAGCCATGGAGACCAACAGCTCCAGCTAACTCCAGTTCAGGGTTATATTAGCTCAAACCTGGATGAGCCTTGATGGTGTAGCTATTCACCACAGTATGAAAGAGTTTTGCAAAACACACTGAGGAGGTAAGAAAGTCACTTTATACCTATCGTTTTTGTGCTTCCCAAGTTCTCACTGCTGCCGCTAGAAGCTCTGAATTTTGAGATCTTCATGGTGCTTTTCCCAGCAACCATTTTTATGTTCTCCCCTTTGGCCAGATTTTATTGAAGGTCTAGCAAATGTTCCCAATAAACGCTTGTCTGCGAGTAGAAGCAGTTTATGTGGTTGTATTAAAGTGACCGTTTCAAGTAGGCTAGCACGAGCACTGAATAAACACATATTGATATTATAGAACAAAAATAATATATTAGCACATTGCTCATTTGTGCTCCAATAGTCACCCTGATACTATTCGTCATGTGGGGAGTGACAAACACAATTACACCCGAGTGCTAATAGAGTGGAAGGGCAAAACTGCCTGACCTCGGCATCCCGGGTCGATTTAAATGTTTGATGTCTCATTGAATTAGTATCACAGTGTGAAAGACAAAGCTCAAACTAATGGAAATGAGCCTGGACATGCAATACTGCTGATTGGGCTGACATAATTAGAATAATATTCTGCACAGAGCTAATAACAAGCCGAAGAAATAAATAACCAAGAGATAACCTAATTGCTGCGCGCTAAAACGTTCTTTTGAATATGCTAAGGTTAGCATTTTCTGTTTACTTATAAAGCACACTAGTGGGCTTACACGAAAAATGTAGTGGCAGGAGGGGTGGCCACCAAAATACACTGCCCTCTGGAGGGTCTCGATCCGTGTGGCTATTCACCCGGGAACCTTTGTGTGAGCCCTCTCTGTGTCAAGGCACATGACTAGAAGAGGGAGATGGTGACAGTGTGAACCAGACACACACCTTGCCCTCCAGGAGCTTAGGGCCTTGTGAGAGTGATGAGACGTATAAAAACAGCACAGAGCCCTAACTGGTTTGGCTCGGTGGATAGAGCATTGGCCTGCAGACTGAAGGGTCCCAGGTTCGATTCTGGTCAAGGGCATGTACCTTGGTTGCGGGCACATCCCCAGTAGGAGGTGTGCAGTAGGCAGCTAATCCATGTTTCTCTCCCATTGATGTTTCTAACTCTCTATCCCTCTCCCTTCCTATCAGTAAAAAAATCAATAAAATATATATTTTTAAAAAATAGCACAGAGTGGGAGGAGGTCATTGTGAGAAGGCAGATCTGAAGACTGTTAAGAAAATTCTGCTGAAGGAGACTTCACTTTAAACAGATTTGCAAATTCTGTGGCCTGGAGACTCCAATAGAGAAAACAGTGATTTACTGGGATAGCACTTTGGCTTCTTACCCAGATACCTGAGGAAGGTTTCAGTTCATCATAGATTCCAGCGTCCCAAGGAGGGAAAGGCAATATTGGGATTGGTTTGCCAAATCTTTGCTTATGCTTGAGGAATGCTAATAAAAAATCCCTACCATTTGTGTGTTGTTTTTGTGGTGTTGTTATTGTTTGTTTGTTTGTTTGTCTACAGTTTTCACAGTCATTTCCCCTATGATATTGTGCTCAGCTCCTGCAAGTTCTAAGGCAAAGAGGCACGCTCTCCTTAACCTTATTGTCAGCATCCAAAGGGCAGTGAGGAGGTGGGGGAAACTCTCGGAAGTGGAATACGCAGGCCTTGTGGAGATGAGAGCTCACATTTGTTTTAGTTTATACTGTATCCCCAGTACCGAGAATGCTACCCGGTGCAGAGCAGGTGCCGAATCAGTATTTGCTGAATGAGTGCTTATGTGCTTCCCCCGGTTATATCATCTAAACCTCCTGACAATCCATGGGAACTATTGATAACTCTGGTTACACCTGAGGAATCAGGGTTTGGAGAGGTTGACTTGCTCCAGGTCTCTCAGCTAAGGCTTGGGGAAGCTAATTCTGGCCCAGAGCATGTGGCTGTGAGTGTAGATTCTTCTCAGCAATCCGGGTATGAAAGGGAAGAGGGAAAACCAGGTTGTATGTTGAACTGGAGACAGGGTTTGAGACCAGCATGCTATGAACAGATTGCTAAACAGGGGAAGCAACTGTGGAGAAGGAAGTGCCCAGCCTCACAGACAGTGGGAAGCAGGGCTGGTGCTTTCCTTTAACAAACAGGAAAGCTGAGGTTAAGAAATTAAGTGACCACTCAATTGGAAGGGGCAAAACAGGACGAAACACTAGGATTTCTGAGGCTTGTTTACCATCTCAGCATGATTTGCACATCTTTGGCTTGTATATTATCAAGTTTCCAGTTAGATTTTAATAATATTTTCACACAAAATGAACCAGCGGCATGGGATAGTGAAAAGAATACAGGTCTAGGAATTAAGAATCATGTGTCCTGGTCTCAGCTTTGCCATTGATTGGCTGAGTGACTTTAGGTAAATCCCTTCACCTTTCTGGGCCAATCTTTTCCAGCTCTAAAATCCTAGTGGCCTGTGAAATATTTTTGAGTTACCTACTTTTTCAAATAACCCCCAGTCGAGCTTTTTGTGATTGCAAAGCTAATGAGGAGTGGCTTATTTGAAATCCCCTAAGTCCCTTCACAGCAATTCTCAAACTCTTTTGGTCAAAGGGCTGCCATCATCTGAGTTACCCAAACCACTGTGTTCACAATTAAGGCACCCTATAAGAGACCTTGCCAAAGACCAGAGGTAAAATGGCGTAGACTTTGTGAGAATGTGATGGGATAATATGTGGGTTTGTGAAATATTAAATGAAAACATTTTATACCTAAGTCCTATTATAGGTTCCATCCACTCACCAATTGATCCCCCCCCCCCAATAAACCCTTTGAGCATCTAGCCAGGTGTGGTATCACATTTTTGCACAGATGTTGTAAGAGGTAATCCAGCCGGTGGCTTCCTGGTAGGTCATAGGCTATGGACATTATTTTAAGAACCACAGTTCAAGTTGAGACATGGTAGAGATGTTTTTTAAAATTTCTGTGGTGAAAGTTGCTTCATATGAAGAAGGATGATGATGTTGAAGATTTTTTAATTAGAGAGACATGAGCTGTTAGTATTTTGGCTAATTAAATCTTTTATTATGTATTGAAGACAGCTAAGCAGTTGAGTTCTAGTACAATGAAACTTGAAATGAGTTCATTTATATTTAATTTCAAAATATGACACTATACCAATGAGGTCCATAGAGGATGGGTTGACTATAGTCAAATCCTCTAAGGGCAAAGAACTCTGGGGATCCCATGTCTAGACAGGTATGTTTTTATTAAAGCAATATCAAAACGATCAAGACTGGGTATTTTCTCCTTTGCTTATAATTACTAATGTATTAGGTCAGACTCTCATCATTTCTCGCCTGGATTATGCTCAATGCTTCCTAACTAGTTCTCTCTCTTGTGTAATGTGACCAAGGGGTATTTCTGAAAAGGAAACCCAGGTGTGACATGATGTGTAGTGCTTTGGCTTCGTATCCTAGAGGCCTCTGTTCTCAGGATCAGCGCAGCCTTGGCTGAGCTGCAGGGCTGCTGTGGACTGGGTTCAGTGCTCTTCACTGTTCTCAATCCTTCTCCTCCACATCCTTTGCTCTAACTGTATAGAACTGCCTGGGGTTCCTGAAAAACCATCTCTACTCCCATCCCCCGGTCTGTGTCCGCGCTATTCTCCCCTTCAAGAAACTGCTCCCTTTTCTTCCTGGTCTTTCAAGATTCATCCCCCACAGTTACCTTCTCCAAGAAGATGGACCAGGTCTCAGAATCACCTCCTGGGTCCCTCCCTAAAGGACCCTGGAATTGTGATCGGTTATTATAGGTCCATCTTCCTCATGGAATCACAGGGCATGCGTAAACAGCAGGCTCTCCAGCCAGGCAGCCTGGGTAGAAGTTCAGCTCCTCTACTTACTTGATGTGTCTTCAGGTGAGTTGCTTAACCACTCTGTGCTGCAGTTTCTTATTTATGAGACAAGGATAATAATGGTACTTATCTCCTAGGGGTGTTGAGAGGATTACATGTGTAAAATTATCGAAACAGTGCCTGAAAAATAACACATGATATGTAAGTAGTAGCTATTACTATTAGTGATGGTAGTGATAGTAATTGATATAAAATAATCTAGAACAGTGCCTGGCCCATAGTAACTGTTAAATCATTGCTAGCGATGATGATGGTGGTGGTGGTGGTGGGATTGGCTCCATAGGGCAAGGTTGGCTTGGGACCCTTGCAGTAAAGGGTAAGGACTCAGAATGCACAGATTTGAGGTGCTATTGAGACATGTCACTAGGAGATGGAGTGGTGACTCCTCACCTGAAGGAAGGCAATTATTCCCTGCATTCCTGGCTCAGATGCTTAGGATCTCAGCTCGGGACAGTTACTGCAGCTTTGCTATTGCCCTGGAGATGCTTCTTGGCAAGCAGCAGAGTTCAGATCTGTGGAGGACGGCAGCGACAAATGTGGTTCATAACTGACCGCGTGGCCTTGGCAGTGATTGAGAAAGTCAATATTTAAAAAGCAATTTTTTTCCTCTGGCAAGAAGTGATGTCAGTGCGAGGCACACTAGGCTGGGTGAAACCTGTGAAGCCTGATCTTTGTGACAAGGAAGATGTTCTCAAGGTAAAATCGCCCAGTGAATTAAACTCCGGGACGGCCTGTTTCCCTGTTGCTCTGGAGTTCACTAAACAGGTCTGGAGCGTGGATGTCTGAGCACAGGCCTTCAACATAGGAGAGACGCAGTCTTGCCATGGAGTCCTCTGCCTCTTTACAGGTGAGGCTGCTTGGTTTTTGACCCAGCTTTCATTATTTCTCCTTAAAAGGATGGTGATAAATGTCACTTCTGTGTGTGGGGGGATGTGTACCTTCTTTGGAGGGAGAGGTATGGGCTGACCAGGAGGGTACATCATTGCATTTTATCAAGGGGCAAAGGCTTCAGTTCTATTTATGATCAACTGGTCCTGACAGAGTAATGCTGAGCCCGCAATGGCCACAGGTGCTTGGTAGGAAGGTATTCCTTTGCATTTGTTTGCTGACTAGTTACTTAAAGAGGTTTAGTCAAAAGAGGGAGCAGAAGGCCAAAGGTGGGAAATGCAAAAGCCAGTCTCAGTAGATTCCAACCAATGACGGAGAAAAGAAAAGCGGTACTACTTACTGTTCTTAGTTCTGCAAGGAGATTGTACTTAATTAACATCGTCATGTACTTGGTGTCCTTGTGGAGTAGGCTGTTGCTCTGGCAGCCGAGGGCATAGGAAGACACCTATTCATTTGCAAGTAGACCTCTGAGTGGTCAGCAGGATTCCTCCCAAGCATTATCACATAGGGATTTTCTTTTTTTAAAAAAATATATTTTTTATTGATTTCAAAGAGGAAGGCAGAGTGATAGAGAGATAGAAATATATTGCCGTAACCGGTTTGGCTCAGTGGATAGAGCGTCGGCCTGGAGACTGAAGGGTCCCAGGTTCGATTCGGGTCAAGGGCATGTACCTTGGTTGCGGGCACATCCCCAGTGGGGGGTGTGCAGGAGGCAGCTTGTTGATGTTTCTCTCTCATCGATGTTTCTGACTCTCTATCCCTCTCCCTTCCTCTCTGTAAAAAATCAATAAAATATATTTAAAAATATATATATATAAATGATGAGAGAATCATTGATTGGCTGCCTCCTGCACGCCCCCTACTGGGGGCATCGAGCCC
Source organism: Myotis lucifugus (assembly GCF_000147115.1). NCBI lineage: Eukaryota > Metazoa > Chordata > Mammalia > Chiroptera > Vespertilionidae > Myotis > Myotis lucifugus. The sequence goes on from NW_005871252.1 coordinate 1,991,339, forward strand.
ACAACCTGGGCATGTGCCCTTTGTCAGAATCAAACCTGGGACCCTTTAGTCCTCAGGCCTACACTCTGTCCACTGAGCCGAACCGGCTAGGGCTCACATAGGGATTTTCAAAATTCTAAACATGCCCACACATTTTGAAATGAACCAAATACTAATACAGCTCTCAAATTGCTTCCAGTCAAGATCATCAGACTAAACAAAACAGTGAATTTATTGGACTTCTTGTGTGATGTGTGAGTTTAAAAATCTTACTGTGGAGGCTGGAAATGTATCTAGAAAAGAATCACTTGAACCTTGAGTTACTGAAGTTTATTGAAAAGATGCTAAAAGAGGCAGGGTGGCAAAAAATATGGGCCAATCATTCATTCTAATATTCTGACCTAGCATTCATCTATGTAGAACTTCCAACAGCCACAAAGGAGGCCCTGCCTCTGTTTTTATTCAATGTTAGAATGATCATTTTAGTGCTTGCTGCTTTTGCTCAGACAACCCACTATTTTTGTCATTCAAATTCAGAGCACTAGCAGCCGTGTGTAAGAGAAGACAGTGTGGCCGGCTTGTGTGCAGTGTGTAAGGTGACCCCTCTGCTGTGCAGGCCAACGTTTATTTTTTTTCGTATTGTTTCTTAAGTGGGACAGACTTGGGAAGGGCAATAGATTCCTCACTTGCTATAGTTTAATCTTATTGTGAAATGGTAGAAAACAAGTCAAAAGCTTTATGGGGAAGCAAGAAAATGTTGAAATTTCTTGGTAAAACCCATTTCCATGGACTGCTCTTAAGAAAGGATGGTTGGGCCACCAACTGCTAAATCTGAGGCTCAAAGGTATATAGCAGTGATGGCGAACCTATGACACGCGTGTCAGAGGTGACACGCGAACTCATTTTTTTGGTTGATTTTTCTTTGTTAAATGGCATTTAAATATATAAAATATCAAAAATATAAGTTTTTGTTTTAGTATGGTTGCAAATATCAAAAAAATTCTATATGTGACACAGCACCAGAGTTAAGTTAGGGTTTTTCAAAATGCTGACATGCCGAGCTCAAAAGGTTCACCATCACTGGTATATAGGATGTCCCCCCAAATGTATATATATTGTAGTAGCTGATAGCTCAATTTTGAAAATGAAGTGTATTTTAATAAACACTGCCTTTATAATTATTCAAAGTGTATGTATACTATACATTTTAGGGTACATCCTATATTTTGGGAATGGACCACCTGAAATGGCATCATTACCTCAATTAAACACAGCTATTCTTTGTACCCAAGCGTGGTTCCCAGTCTTCTCTAGAATTTTCCAACATAAACAACTGGGTCATGTTAAAATAGTATTGACGGATGCTGAAAACTTGAGCCATCTGTGATCATGTCTTCTCCATGGGATGGTGAACTCAGTTATCTTGAATGGTCAGGGAATGGGTTTCTTATTATTTTGTTACCAAAATGCAATGCTGATTATTCACAAAGAATAATGAGATTGCATCAAGGTAAACTGTAGGAAATTCCAGACCAGGTATATCAGAATTTTCTAGGACATAATGATATTATTATGGACATTGATTCTGGTAACTTTTGGAATTTTGTTGGTTAGAGATTCCTACTGTTAGAAAGTGAGATGAACCATATTTACTCTTCCCAAAAGGAAATTCTGCAGTTGGCTATATGGATAGATAGCATGAATAAAACAATGTAAGTGACAACCCCAATGTTTTTGCCAGTATGTTTTTTATGAGAAACTAAAGTGCATCCTCATTGTGCTTTATTCTGTTGGGCACTTACTATCTGTCAGGCACTGTTATGAATTTTACAAACATTATCTCATTGAATCTTCTTTAGAACCTTAAAAGACATACCACGTCCATCTCCGTTTTACTGAGGAAAACTCTGAGACCCTCATGTCAGGTCATGCAGTAAGTGGTGGAGCTGATTTAAACCGAGGTCCATCTGAGTTCAAAGTGACTGTTTTTATATTTGAACACAGAACACATATGCCAGGAGCCCTGTGCAGGTCCCAAGATGTCCTACTATTCCCATGGAAATCCATGGTCAGTCTGAGAATACATGTTGTTAATCAATGACTCCTTTCACAGCTCAGCTGTTTACCCTCAAAGCCTAGGAAGTGTATGTGTCAGGATCTGCTTGGTGCCCTAGCCCCATATCTCCTTCTCCCCATACCTGAACAGTCATGATCATGGTCCTTGAGAAATTTGCATTTTAATGGAGCAGGTAGATGACAAGAGGGGAATATACAAAATGCAAGTAATAGAAACACAGACACATGTATATGCCTCAGCAGTAGGTGTGTACTTGCAGGGATTGCTGCTATGACTGAGTTTACAGTGTATATGTCTGTGTCTTCTAATGGGTAGGGATTGTTAGTTAACGAAGCCTCCATAGAGGGAGGAAAGGGAACTACAGTGACCTAAGAAAATTTAGAGTACGGATTTTGGAAAGATGCTGTTTACTAGCTATCATTTGGGGAAGGTATATTATCTCTCTAAGCCTCAATTTTCTCATTTAAAATATAGAGATTCTGGAAGTGACCTCATAGGATTGTTTTGGGGGATTAGACCAGAGGATGTGTGTGAAGACTTAGCACGTGCCTGGCATATAGTAAATGTGACAACAGCTCCTTCTCCTCCTCCTCCTGGTTAAATGAGATGATTTACATGTCAGATAGAGTCCTAGGAGCTTTCTCTATATTCTCTCATTTAGAGCTTCCACCAACCCTGAGCACTCAGTCAGTGTTATCATCTCCTACAGCCGAGGGCTAGACAGGTAAGTGATTTACCCAATGTCACAATGCAATAAATGGCAAACTCAGGAATCCAAGGTAGGCTTGAAATTCTAAGCCCAATCTTTCCTTCCTGACTTTGACACTTGGAAGCTGTGATTCCAAGGAGTTATAAGACATGATCTAACAGGAAGGACTAGGAATAATAATAGCAATTGCTATTAATTAAACTTACCAGATGGCAGGTATTGTGCCAGGCCCTTCCCAGGAATCCTCTCTGATCCTGACCAGAAGCCTCTAAACACCATTTTGAAGAAAGGGAAACTGGGACTCAGGGAGGGTAAGTCTCCCAGTGATAATCAGCTATTAAGGGGCAAGTCAGGAATGTTGTGAGGAAATGGGATTTGCTCTTACAATATGATAGCTTTGGAGGGACATTAGAGATGAAAAACTCAGTTAAGGGCCTATCGCAGGATTCAGGAGAAGTGGTTGGAGCACATACTTGTGAAGATGCACATGACGAAATGAGACAGTCTGGCCACTAATTCCAGAGCGCCCCCTCTCCTTGTTTTTTACAAGTTTGTCATAATAGTACAAATTCCAATCTGCTGCTTACTTACTGTGCAGCCTTGAATACATTACGTAACTTTTCAAAGACCTTCCATAGTTTAACATCTAGACAAGAAAAATGCCTGTTCCACAGAATTGTTATGTTAATTAACTGCTGTATACATCATATATTTTCCTGTAGAACACCTGGCAGACCCACCATAGATGATGGCTAGGAGTGTTACACACATTATTCTCATGTTGGAAAGGCCAGTGGAGAGAGAAGGGTTGGGATGGATTATAGGCTATTAACAGTGGAGCTATAACTACTGTTAGTAAGGAGGGAGTGTGGAAGAAGAGGAATGTTTTAAGAGGTTCAGACTGGGCAAGGGTGGGAAGATCATGGGCTTCATTTGGGATGCATGTGAGTTAGAAGTAAGTTGAAGGTAAAGATTGGGAAAACTTACATGTGTGAAGCAATCAGAACCATAGAGTAGATGGGTTATTTGCTGTCATCTATATATAAAAGCCTAAGTGACCGTCCTACCATCTGACCAGTAGCTATGATGCACACTGACCACCAGGGGGAAGACGCTCAACGCAGGAGCTGCCTAGCTGCGGTGACTTGGCAGCTGCAGTTCTTGGGTGATGCACCTGGAACCAGAGAGGAGGGAGCCCGATTCCGGGGTGCATTACCCGAGAACCACCCTCTTGCATTCTGGGACCCCTCAGGGGATGTTGGAGAGCCGGTTTCGGCCTTATCCCCGCAGGCCAGGCTGAGGGACCCCACTGGTTCACAAATCTGTGTACTAGGCCTCTAGTAAGTCATAGAGAGATAGAAGCACAGGGCTGAGTAGCACTTGGCCAGTAGTTAGTAGTGCAGAACGTGTGTGTGTGTATGTGTGTGTGTGTGTGTGTGTGTGTGTGTGTGTACGTGCACATGAGGGCAAGGTGGAGGTTGTTTTCTTCTTTTTTCTTTATTGAATTTATTGGGGTGACACTGGTTAATAAATTATGTGGGTTTCAAGTACACAATTCTATAATACACTATCTGTATATTGCATTGTGTGTTCACCACCACAAGTCTCCTTCCATCACCATTTATCCCCTTCCCCCCTTTACCTTCTTCCTTGTCCCCTACCCCCGCCCCCCCCACTTTCTCTTTGGTAAACACCATACTGTTGTCTGTGTCTATGAGGTGTGTTTTTTTGCTTAATACATTTACCTTTTCAACCAGCCCCCAACCTCCCCTCCCCTCTGACAGCTGTCAGTCTGTTCTCTGTATCTGTGAGTGTGTTTCTATTTTGCTTGTTAGTTTATTTTGTTCATTAGATTCCACATGTAAGTGAAATCAAATGTTACATGTCTTTCTCTGACTGGCTTATTTCACTTAGTATAATATGCTCCAGGTCTATCCATGCTGTCACCAATGGTAAAATTTCCTTCTTTTATACAGATGAGTAGTATTCCATCATGTAAATATACCACTGCGTTTTAACCTACTAATCTATTGATGGGCACTTGGATTGCTTCCAAATCTTGGCTATTGTAAATAACACTGCAATAAACATGGAGGTGTGTATATTCTATTGAATTAGTGTTTCAGGTTTCTTTGGATATATTCCCAGAAGTGGAATTTCTGAGTTATAAGGCAGTTCCATTTTCAATTTTTTGAGGTATCACTATACTTCTTTCCACAGTGGCTACACCAGTCTGCATTTCCATCAACAGTGCACAAGGGTTCCCTTTTCTCTACATCCTTACTAGCACTTGTTGTTTTTTAATTTATTGATGATAGCCATTCTGATAGGTGTGGGGTAATATCTTATTGTGGTTTTAATTTGCATTTTTCAGATGATTAGTGATGTTGAGCATCTTTACATCTGTTGGCCATCTGTATGTCCTCTTTGGAGAAGTGTCTGTTTAGGTCCTCTGCACATTTCTTAATTGGATTGTTGTACATTTTTTGGTGTTGAGTTTTATAAGTTCTTTATAAATGTTTTATATTAGCCCCTTATCAGATGTATTGGCAAATATGTTCTCCATTGAGTAGGTTGTATTTTTATTTTGTTGATGATTTCCTTTTTTAGTTTGATGTAGTCCCATTTGTTTATTTTTTTCTTTTGTTTCCCTTGACCAAGATAATACATCAGAAAAAATACTGCTACAAGAAATATCTGAATTTTTACTGCCTATGTTTTCTTCCAAGATTTTATTGTTTAAAGTCTAACATTTAAGTCTTTAATCCATTTTGAGTTTATTCTTTTGTATGGTGTAAGAAGGCGGTCTTGTTTCACTATTTTTTGCACATATCTGTCCAATTTTCCCAGCACCATTTATTGAATAGACTATCTTTATCCCATTGTATGTTTTGCTTCCTTTGTCAAATATTAATTGACTATAAAGTTGTGGGTTTATTTTCCCTTCCATAGATCTATATGTCTGCTTTTATGCCAGTGCTATGCTGTTTTGATTACTGTGGTCTCACCTGGCTGGAGTGGCTCAGTTGAGCATTGTCCTGTGAACCAAAAGGTTGCTGTTTTGATTCCAGGTAAGGGCATGTGCCTGGGTTTCAAGTTTAATCCCTGGTCAGGGTGCGTACTGATCAATGTTTCTCTCTTACATCGATCTTCTCTCTCTCTCTCTCTCTCTCTCTCTCTCTCTCTCTCTCTCTCTCTCTCTCTTCTTTCTAAATATATCTTCGGGTGAGGATTGAGGATTAAAAAAAGAACAGGAAAAAATATATGATTACTTGGTATGTTCATATCATTGCCTTGAATCTATAGATTGCTTTGGGTGGTATGGACATTTAATGATGTTAATTCTTACTATCCATGAACCTGGTATATGCTTCTACTTATTTGTATTTTCTTCAATTTCTTCAGTGTCTTATAATTTTTCTTTTACATCCTTGGTTAAATTTATCCCTTGGTATTTTTTGACACAATTGTAAGTGGGATTGTTTTCTTAGTTTCCCTTTCTGATAGTTCATTATTGGCATATACGAATGCAATTGATTTCTGGATGTATCCTGCGACTTTACTGAATTTATTTATCAGGGCTAGTAGTTTATTGGTGGACTCTTTTGGATTCTCTATATACAGTATCATGTCATCTGCAAAGAACGAGAGGTTTACTTCTTCCTTTCCAATTTAGATGCCTTTTATTCCTTCTTCTTGTCTGATTGCTATGAATAAGAGTGGTGAAAGCAGGCATCACTGTCTTGTTCCTGATCTTAAGGGAAACATTTTTAGTTTTTGCCCATTGAGTATGAAATTGGCTGTGGGTTTGTCATATATGGCCTTTATTACATTGAAGTATATTCCCTCTGTTCCCACTTTGTTGAGAGTTTTTATCATAAATGGGTGCTGGATTTTCATCAAATGCTTTTTTATGTCTATTAATGTGATTGTGTAGTTTTTATACTTCATTTTGTTTATGTGGTCTATCACATTTATTGATTTGCAGATATTGTCTGAACTTAACATCCCTGGAATAAATCCCACTCAATCATGGTGTATGAACTTTTTAATGTGCATGGATCAGTGCATGGATCTGGCTTGCTAATATTTTGTTGAGGATTTTAGCATCTATGTTCGTCAGAGATATTGGTGTGTAATTTTCTTTCTTTGTAGTCTTTATCTGGTTTTGGGACTAGGGTAATGCTGGTCTCATAAAATAAGCTTGGGAGTCTTCCCTCCTCTTGAATTTTTGGTATAGTTTGAGGAGGATAGGTATTAGTTCTTCTCAGAATGTTTGGTTAAATTCACCTGTGATGCCATCTGGTCCAGGGCTTTTGTTTATTGGGAGTCCTTTTATTACGGCTTCAATTTCACTAGTTGTAATCTGTCTGTTCAGATTTTCTGATTCTTCCTGATTTGTTTTGGAAGATTGTATGTTTCTAGAAATTTATCAATTTTGTCCAGATTTTCCAATTTGTTGGTATATAGTTGTTCATAATGTTTTCTTACAATCCCTTATATTTCGTTGGTGTTAGTTGTTACTTCTCCTCTTTCATTTCTGATTTTATTTTTGGGGGACCTCTCTCTTTTTTGCTTGATGACTCGTTATAAGTTTGTCAATCTTTTTTTATCTTTTCAGAGAACCAGCTGTTGGTTTCATTGTATTATTTTTGTAAAAATATATATAATTGATTTTAGAGGGAGAGAGGAAGGGAGAGGGTGAGAGAGAAACGTTGATGAGAGAAACATCAATCTGCCTCTGCCTGCTGCCTCTGCTTGCCCCCCCACTGGGGATCACGCCCACAACTCAGGTGTGTACCCTGACCAGGAATCAAACCAGCCACCTCTTGGTACATGGGACTATGCTCAACGAATTGAGCCACACTGGGCAGGCCTTTTGAATTGTTTTTGTTTCTATTTCGTTATTTCTGTTCTGATCTTTATTATTTCCTTTTTTTCTACTCAGAGCTTTTTTGTTGTTGTTTTTCCAATTTCATGAAGTGTAAAGTTGGATTGTTTATTTGAGATTTTTCTTGTTTTTTGAGGGAGGCTATGAATTTCCATCTTAGGACTACTTTTGCTGTATCCCATAGATTTGGGGTTGTTGTGTTCTCATTTTCATTTGTTTCTTTTGATTTTTGCCTTGATCTCATTGTTAACCCACTCACTGTTTAATAACATGTTATATAGTGTCCATGTCTTTGTGTGTTGTTCATTATTTTCCTTGTAATTGGTTTCTAGTTTCATACTATTATGGTCAGAGAAGATGTTTAATATGATTTTGATCTCTTAATTTATTGAAACTTGTTTTGTGTCCTAACATGTGGTCTAGTCTAGAAAATGTTCCATGTGTACTTGAAAAGAATGTATTTTCTGCTGCTTTGGGGTGAAATGCTCTGAAGATATCAATGAAATCCATCTGATCTAGTGTGTCATTTAAAGCAACTGTTTCCTTGCTGATTTTCTGTCTGGAAGATCTATCCATTGATGTTAATGAGGTGTTAAATCATCTGTTATAACTATATTACTGTTGTTTTGTCTCTTTATGTCTATTAAGATTTGCCTTATATATTTAGGTGCTCCTAAGTTGGTATATAAATGCTTATGTCTTGCAGTCTTGTTGGATTGTTTTAAAGTCCTGCAGTCTTGTTGGATTGTTTTAAAGTCTATTTTGTCAGGTATAATTATTGCTACCCCAGCTTTTTTTTTTATTTACATTTGCATGAAATATCTTTTCCCATCCTTTTAGTTTGTGTGTATCTTTTGTTCTGAGGTGGATCTTTTGTAGACAACATATATTTGGGTCTTGTTTCTTATCCATTCAGATACCCTATGTGTTTTGATCAGAACATTTAAGCCATTTAACATCCTATATAATAAAGAGCCTATATGCAAATGGTTGTCACGCCCTCATGCCGTCATGCTGTAAGGGCTCAGACACTCACAACTGGGGAGAGAGGAATGGGGACCAGCCAGGCAGAAATGAGCTTGTGAGAGAGGAATGGGAACCAGCCAGGCTGTGGCCTGGGAGAGGGACAAGCCGCCCACCCTGGGTGTCAGTGGCTGCGCCTGCGCCTGCAGCCCAGCCCGGGAGAAGGACAAGCCGCACGCCCTGCAGTCCCGGGCGCCAGCGGCTGGGGCTGCGGCCTGGGAGAGGGATAAGCCGCCCACCCCACGGTCCCAGGCGCCAGTGGCTGCACCTGCGCCTGTGGCCCGGTAGAGGGACAATCTGCACACCCTATAGTCCCCGCGGTCCCAGGCGTCAGTGGCTGCATCTGCACCTGTGGCCTGGGAGAGGGACAAGCCACCCGCCCCATGGTCCTGGGCACCTGCAGCTGCAGTCCTGGCAAAGCTGCCCACCCATGGTCCCCTGTGGCTGTGGCTGGTCCAGGTGAAGCCGGCCTGGGTCCTGGGTGCCTGCAGCCAGCCAGAGGGAGGGAAGCCCAGGTCCTGGGTACCTGGTACTGGCCGGAGGAGAGAATCTTGGGTCCTGGGTGTGGGATGAGGCAAAGGCAGTTAGGCCAGCAGGGGAGCAGTTAGGGGCAATCAAGCAGGCAAGCAGAGGTGGTTAGGGGTGATCAGGCAGGCAGGCAGAGTGGTTAAGGGTGATTTGGCAGGCAGGCAGGCAAGCAGGTGGTTAGGAGCCAGTGGTCCCAGATTGGAGAGGAAGTTGGTCATCCACTGAGGGGTCCCAGATTGGAGAGGGTGCAGGCTGGGCTGAGGGACCCCCACCCATGCACGAATTTCATGCACTGGGCCTCTAGTCCTATATAATAAAAGCCTAGGTGGTGCGATGCCCTAGTGCGACGTCATCACAAGATGGCTGCCCTCACATTGTCACAAGATGGCTATCACAAGATGGCTGCCACAAGATGGCCGGCAGGGGAGGGCAGTTGTGGGCAATCAGGCCGGCAGGAGAGGACAGTAGTTGGGGGCAAACAGGCCACCCAGGGAGGGCAGTTGGGGGTGAACAGGCTGGCAGGGGAGGGCAGTTGGGGGCAATCAGGCTGGCAGGCTGAAGCGGTTAGGGGCAATCAGGCAGGCAGGCAGGCAGGCAGGCAGGCAGGAGAGCTGTTAGGAGCCAGCAGTCCTGGATTGTGAAACTGGCCTAAACCGGCAGTCTGACATCTCTTAAGGGGTCCCAGATTGGAGAGGGTTCAGGCAGGGCTGAAGGACACCCCCTGCCCCTCCATGCACGAATTTCATACACCAGGCCTCTTGTTCTTATAATACTGAATTGGTGGTAACAAAGTTCTTTAGCCTGTTCTTGTCTAGGAAGCTCTTTATTTCTCCATTACTTTTATTTATTTATTTATTTGTTTATTTTTTGTTAATCCTCATCCGAGGATATTTTTCCATTGATTTTTAGCGAGAGTAGAAGAGAAAGGGAAAGTCAGAGAGAAACATTGATGTGAGAGAAACACACTGATTGGTTGCCTTCTGCACAAGCCCTGACCAGGGCCTGGGCCAGGGAGGAGCCTGCAACCAAGGTACATGCTCCTGACCAGAATTGAACCCAGAACCCTTCAGTCCACAGGCCAAAGCTCTATCCACTGAGCCAAACCAGCTAGGGCTCCATTACTTTTAAATTATCTCCTTTCTGGGTAAAGTAGTCTTTTAGGCCCTTACTTTTCATCACTTTGAGTATTTCTTGCCAATTCCTTCTGCCCTGAAATATTTCTATTGAGAAATCATCTGACAGTCTTATGGAGCTCCCTTGTAGGTAACTGTCTTTCTCTTGCTGCCTTTAATATTCTCGTTTTGTCTTTAACCTTTGCCATTTTAAGTATGATATGTCTTGGTGTGGGCCTCTCTGGGTTCATCTTGTTTGGGACTTTCTGTGCTTCCTGGACTCGTGTGTCATTTTCTTTCACCAGATTAGGGAAGTTTTCAGTCATTATTACTTTAAATAAGTTCTGGATCCCTTGCTCTTTCCCTTCTCCTTCTGATACCCCTATGATGTGGTGGTGTTATGCTTCATATTGTCCTAAAAGTCCCCTAAACTATCCTCATTTTTAAAAAATTATTTTTTTTCTTTTTGCTGCTCTGATTGAGTGTTTTCTGCTACCTTGTCTTCCAAATTGGTGATTTGATCCTCTGCTCATCCAGCGTACTGTTTATTCCTTATAGTGTATCCTCCATTTCTGATATTGTATTCTTCATCTTTACTGGTTCTTTTTTATGGTTTCTATGTTCTCTCTCATGCTCTTGTAGTTCTAAGTTTCTTGAGCATCCTTATAATCAGTTTTTTGAACTCTATTTCTGCTAAATGGCTTGCCTACATTTCATTTAACTCTTTTTTTTTTCTGCAGATTTTTCCTATTCTTTCATATGGGGCATGTTTCTTTGTTTCCCCATTTTGGCTGCCTCGTTGTATTTGTTTCTATTTATTAGGTAGATCTGCTATATATGCCAGTCTTGGTGGGGTGGCCCAATGTAATAGGTGTCCTTTGGGATTCCGGACAGTTGATGACCTGAGCTGGGTGCTCCATTAATGTCTCTTGTGTGGGTTATGTGGACCCTCCTGTTGTAATTGAGTCTTGATTGCTATTGACCCATTTGTTTGTGGGATTAGCCTCAGGCTGGCTGGGAGGGTCAATACCAAGCACAGTGTACAAGATGCTGTGCAGTTGCTGAATACACAAAGTGAAATTTGCTTCAGCGGGTTCTGGTGCCTGCTGAGATTTCCCTTTGGATATGCCATTCTTAAAGCTCATGGGATCCTACTCTGATGTTGTTTGAAGCTTGCCACTGAGTATGTTGGTTCTGGGACCTCTTAGGAGGGATTCTGGTGTAGGCCAATTCCGATGCTGCTTGTGACTGGCCTTGGGCAACCTGTTCAGAGCTACAAAGCGGTTCACAGTTTGTGGCTGCCTCTGCCCAGCCTAGGTGTGTGTGGGAAGGACCAAGCTGCACACCAAGGCTGGCTTTTACCACCATCTGGCCCGAGGAAGGTCAGCCAAAGTCTCAAGGCATCTTGAGATCAGCCTCAGCCTGCCTCAGTCACAGAAAAAGCCTCTGGCAGTGCTCAAGTTGCATGAGGTGGGTTCATTAGAACAAGCACTGGTACATCAGATCAAGAACATTTCCCCCTTTCTAATAGCTTTGAATAATTGCCACAGATCTGGTGAATAAAGCAAGATAAATTTTGCATTTAGCATATATGGAAATATTATGAATAGTTGCAGACTCAATTCGCTTTGATGCCCTTTGACAATCTGATAATTTTTGCAAAGATGTACTTACGATGCTGTTTCATGCAAAGTTCAGATTGTTTCCCCTTGTTTAAAAAATACACGACACCATTGATTTGCAGACCTGTATAATAATTTTGCTGAGAACCATTTATTTCTCTTTCTCTCCACTTTGTTTAAAGCCAGTTGTTGACAACTCTCAAGCGTGTCAAACTCTCATCGCCAATAATTGCTTAAGGACCCCTAACTTCTACAAATGTTGGTTCCAGCTCCAAACCCCATGCTAGCCCTGAAAGAAGAAAAAAAGAGTGGGGGAAGAAAGAACTTCTTCTGATGAATTTTTGATTTTCCTTCTTAACAAAGAAATGTCTGAGATTCAAAGCAATAGCTTAAAGTGATATTATAAAATAGAATATGGAGTGCACTGTTCTGAATGACTCTTTGCTTTTAATGTGGGGCTAAAAAATTGTCAGTGCCTTTTTTGATTAGATGGGATTTTTTTTGTTCTTGATCTAAGAATTGAGAAAAACATGCTACTTGCATTTGAATATGGCATGAGCAGTGCTGTAATGTATTGGAGATAAAGTAATAGCAGCAACGCCTTAAGGCAGCACCTGTATCTCTGGGTCAGTGCCGTCTCTCTTTAGATCGCTGCTGCGCCACTCTTTCTGCGGCTGCTTTATTAGGCCTAATTAGGCGGGCTGTCACTTTTATTGGTGATGGGAAAGGAAGATAAGTAGATCACTTGTGTCATCTATCTCTATCCAGACGTGTCTAAAAAGTCTAAAGTGATTGCTGTAGGCCACAAATGTATACCACAAGAGAGAGAGGGAGTGGAGAAAAAGAAATAACACCCAGAACTGTTATATATAAAAAAGAAAACAAAAGAAAAAAACCTCTAGAAATGTCTTACCTTTGGCACTGCTGTGTATAATTTCAAACTCACAGAGAAGAGCCTGGGAAACATCCTGGAAGCCCTTTTGTTCAGAGGGAGAAGGATGTCTAACGGATCTTTTGATAGCTGAATGGATTGTGGGGTAGGGGGAAAGGCTTCTTGCTTAGAATGTAGCAATAGGTTCTCAAGAAAAAGTTCATCCAAGTTGTAACAAGAGCCCCACCTATGGTATTGCTGAGCCGTAAAGAGTCGCACTAATTAAGGAGACTCCCAGAGCTGCAAAGTGTGTGTGTGTGTGTGTGTGTGTGTGTGTGTGTTGATTATGATAGTGGCAAGGGAGGGATTTCTGAAAGTTTTAATAATGGGATTCTATATGGGAAAACATTTCCTTTCATTTACCTGTAAAAATGGTACCAATAAAGAACAATAGCTCAGAGGACACTGGCAATGTTCTCTTCAGCTATAGTCAACTGCCTGAGGCTGTCAAGAAAATGACTTCTTGGGGAAAGGACTCCTTATCTAACTGCGCATTTCTGGTAATGACTGGCAAATTCATTTCTTTCCAATACTAGCTTGATGCTCCCACGACCTGGTTGTGGGTGATCTCTGGCTGCTGGCAAAATTACATTCTGTTGATTATGGCTTTTGAGTGAAATCCCTTTGCCCAATCTTGTCTCCTCAAGGAGATTATAAATTTTACTTAAGAACCATACTTTATACTTTCTTTCTATCCATGTCATGCCTAGAACCATGCTAAGTATGTAGTAAGGGCTTGAAAAATAACAGTTTCATTAGTTTCTTAACTCCTCTGCTTGAGTGGGTTTTTCAGTATAAAATGAGAACTTGAATTTGTTGTGTTACACACAGAAAATGATGACTCCATAAAATAATTTAAACGTACTTACGAAGTTAACACAATATCAAGATGTTTGCACCAACTCAGTCTAAATTTCTGCTCATCACTTTGATGTTTATTATATACTAGAGGCCTAGTGCATGAAATTTGTGCATGGGTGGGGGGTCCCCTTTGCCCAGCCTGCACCCTCTCCAATCTGGGACCCCTCGGGGGATGTCCGACTGCTGGTTTAGGCCTGATCCTGGGGCCTGATCCCGGGGATCGGGCCTAAACCGGCAGTTGGACATCCCTCTCACAATTCGGGACTGCTGGCTCCTAACTGCTCACCTGCCTGCCTGCCTGATAGCCTCTAACTGCCGTCCCCCCTGCCAGCCTGATCACCCCTAACCGCCTCTGCGTGCCTGCATGATCACCCCTAACTGCCCCGCCTGCCAGCCTGATCACCCATAACTGCCTCAGCCTGCTGTCTTGGTCGCCTCAATTGCCACCACCCGCCGGCTAGGCACACCCAACACCCCTCCAAATGATCCCGTAATTCTAAAGG
>NW_005871252.1:2005674-2088764 GCF_000147115.1 Myotis lucifugus
CCCCAACTGCCCCCCTGCTGGCCTGGTCACCCTCAACTGCCCCCCCACCGGCCTGGTTACCCCCAACTGCCCTCCCCTGCTGGCCTGGTCACCCCACGCAGCCTGTTGTTCAGTCATTTTGGTTGTCCCTCACTAACCCCCCTGCCAGCCTTGTTGCCCCACACAGCCTGCTGTTCGGTCGTCCATCTGGTTGTTTCGGTCGTGACGGTCCCTGGCTTTTTATATATTAGGATTGTCAAATATGTGGATTGATTAGATAGAATTTATTCCCTAGAAAAGGCAGAGAATATTATAATCAGGAAACTGTTGGGGAGACAAGGTCATGTCAACTGATACTAATAATGTGTTAGTAAACTTCATCATTTTTTAATATCACTTTAAGCCATCTGCCTAATATTAATTGCAATTCCTAACCCCTACTATGTGACTTACCTTGTTAAGTGTTTTACATACATTACTTCCTTTTTGGTTTGATCAAACACTCTGGAAAAGATATTATTTATTTTACAGATGAGAAAACCGAGACTATGAGCAATTGAGTAACTTTCCATATAGCAAATAAATGAAAGAGCTAGAATTCAATTTCATGTTTCTTTGATTACTAAGCCTGCACTCTTAACACTGTTAGGCTCAGTCACCTACTTCTACATGTCACTCAAGAGAATGTTTTGCTTCTTTGAGAAAAACTTTTCGCCAACTGATAGACTCATGGAATGTTAAATGAAAAGAAACTTTTATCACTGATGTTGTTAAGTAGCCAAAGGGTATGACCCTTGAACTTAAGAACAATATTTATTTTGATTTTTGACTTTGAACATTAAGCACCAGTGAAAAGAATTTGGATTCATTTAGTCTGAAATAAATTGTACCGACATCAGATTGTAGAAACATTTGTCACTTGAGGCAGGAGGACTATCCTTAACTAGAGACAGGACTTTGAGGATGCCAAAATCCTGTCTGACCACAATTTTGTCTCCCTTCATCTTATTAGTTTATTGTGTAAATAAGAATTTTAAAGCATATGTAGAATGATTACTACATGCCATGCATATTCACACATTATTTAATCCTTTTAACGCTTTGGGATTGGAGTGTTCTCTCTTTTTTAAAGATAAAGAACAGAGGTTCTCAATTCCAGTTTCTATACTTTTTTTTGTTATTTCTGCTTCCTAGTGGGGCATAAATGAAATGTTGCATTGTCTGAAATTCAGAAGAGATACAGTGGGGAGGGATAGAGTACACTTTTGTAATTAAAAAATTGAAACATGACTCTTGTCATCTGGAAAATAGGCCCTCCCATTTGGAAGCAATGAAATGAGGAGGAAGAGTGGGAGGACTTCGGAATGTTTTGGCCACTTCACAACCTTGCTGGTATCAGTTTTGTCAGTTGGTGCAAAGTTTGATTTGTGCCCAGTGACTTTTTTTGATAGGACCCATTTGCCGGATCCAGTCAAATCTGCTGTCTTATTCTATTCATTTCTCATGAGTTAGCATTGTCTGGTGCAGAGCTGGCAAAAATCTGATATGTTGCCACCCTCCTTTCCTGCTATCATGGCAGACATCATCAGTTTGTCACAGTAGCTTTCCATGCCAGATTCAATGTCACAATCTCAACATAGTGCTTCAAGTAATGATTACGAATTCATCAGAGTTGGTAGACAACTTGAGACCTACTTGTCAACCCTGGCTTAATGGGGCTAATGCTAACTCCTCTCTGTTCCAGCTGCCTGCATGGGTTGAGGTGAGCATTTGTCTCTCTGAACCTCACCATCATCTGTAGAGAGGAGGCATTACCTGACCCACGAGCTAGACCAAACTCATAGGAAGAGCAAATTAGATTTATAATAAATAAAAATAAGACTCATTTTCAAAGAGAGATTTTTACTGAAGCTGACTGTTGTTTCGACAACACCATGGCCCATTAATCCAGTCACCAAAGTAGAATCATTATTTTCACTCTTTGCTTTACTCCCCTCTATCCAACCAAGTCTCCACATCCTGTTGATTTTTCCTTTTCAGTAGCTCTTGAATCCTTCCCCTTTCTTCTCAGGCACACTGGAACAGAATCCATGTCCTCATCATGAGCATTCTAGGGAGTTGGCCCTGCTGCCCTCGTCCCCTAGCTCCTGGTCTTCTCTCTATGATTCTATGGCTGGGTGACCTCTTCAGATAGATCCGCTCTATGTCCCCATGTGTCTCCCACACTCTCCACAGTAAGGTCGGAACACCTTAACCTGATTCATGTGGCCCTTCAGTTCCCACCCACTCCATCTCCTTTGTATACTCTTGATTCCATAGATCCTCAGGCCCATTTATGATACTGCAATATTCCCCGGGTCCCTGCAAATGCCATTTGTTGTCTTTATTCACTTGGGAAACTCAGACTCCACTCTTGTGAATCAATTCTGTGTTGCTTGTCTGGGCCTCTGGAGGAATTGTGGTGAAGAGAAACATTTCTGCAGATGCCTTGGGATGAGTTGCTCACCCATGTACCCAGGCAGGTGGCAGCCTCTAGTTGCAAATACCCATAGGCAGTGGGATGAGTTGCTCACCCATGTACCCAGGCAGGTGGCAGCCTCTAGTTGCAAATACCCATAGGCAGACATGGTTTCCCCAAGTAAAGATGTTCAAATCTCAGAGGAGTGTACAGGCCTGAGAATAAGAAAGAAGCTGATCACATAGGGGGGAGCTAGTTGTGTGGATTTAAATTTTGGTAAAATCTCTTCTGCCATATTTAACTAGGAACACCCTCCGTGTGCATGCCTGCAACTGTGGGAGCACGACAGGACTTCTGCTCGGGTGGCTGCCCAGGCAGCTCCACGTGTGCCTGCACATTTCTCCTCTTCCTCTCTCTTTCTTTCCCTTCTCTGTAGCCTCTTCCCTCCCCTGAAACTGGTAATAATTATGCCATTTTAAAATTTATGAAGCACTTTCACATACTCCATTTTATCTACGTAACAACCACTCAGTTTTAGAAATGAGTAAATTGAGGTCTAGAAAAGTTAAATTATGTGTTTAAAATCACATAGTTGGTAGGTTATGGAATTGGGATTTAAACTAAGGGTATTCAACTCTGAATCTCGAGTTTTGGTTGTTTATTTGTTTTATAAAGTATTGTAAGATTGATATTTAACTTGGAACTATGTTTTAATTTGTAGCACCTTTATTAGTATTAGAAGATCTTGTTTTATACAATCTCTTTGCACAATTTGCTTTGGCTGCACTGGATAAAAAAGCCATTTTATGTGCTTGTATGATATCCTGTATTATAATTTGCCAGCATCATTATAAATCTCTTTGTGTTGGTCTCTCAAAGACTGTGAGCAACCTCAGGGAAGGGGTTGTCATATATCATGCCTGATTTGTCACATATTATCAGGCCTAAGCATATTCTCACTGGCGAAGAATAACTGTCTGATCAAAGTTTATTAAATGGGCAAATGATTAATAATAAAAAGTAACATCTGATGAATACCCACTATTACTAGCCACTGTGCTTTACTTTTTATATACATTAACTCATTCAATTTTAGTCAGTCATTGCAAAACCCTATGAGGCATGTACTATTATGATTCCCATGTTACAGCTTGGCAAACAGAGGCTTAGATAGGTTAAGTAACTTGCCAAGGGTCATCCAGCAAACATAAATGGTGGAGCCATGATGCAAGCCCGGTCATAGCCCACACACCTACACTGAGGCTCTACTATGTCTAGCAAATGAGTAATATCTGTCCCAAAGGTTATAATAAGAAGGAGCAGCTTTGCGATCAGAAGACCTGAGTCTCAACTCTGCCCTTAACCAGGGGAGCTTCTCTGCATCTCAATTTCCTCACCTGTTAAACAGGTGATAAGCTGTGTTTCACAGGTTGGGTACGAGGCTCACACTCTATGATGGCTGGAGGCTTTGCAATTCTAAAGAACTTTCCAGATATTTTGTTAGTGATGTTATTGCTGCAGTTGTTACCAACCTGATGACAGTCCCTGCTGGTGAGCCATACGTCTCTTGCGGACCCTCCAGGAGGTTTACTAGCAATGTGGTGAGTACAGCTGAGAGCCAGTGCCCCCCTAGACCCATCAATTAACTCTGGAGGAGTATTTCTAATTATTCTTTAGCCTTGGGGCCAGCCAACACATTTCATCTTTATATTCTCAAAAGAAAAAAAAATCCTCTTTTGACCTTTGGGTGAACTAATCTGAATTCTTGACATTTTTGCCTTTTGCAGGAAAAGTTGCTTAACCATACCCTTTGCTCCAATCCCCCAGCTCTATTCTTTTCTTTTTGTTGATCACTGACAACGTAGAGCAGAGATGGGAAGCTCATATAACAATTTGAAAATCAGGTCTTTTGTGAATTATCTCTTCAGTTTCCTTCTGGGCAGTGGGATTTTTCTGACTCCTTGCATAGTATGAAGGTTGAGCTTGTGAGCACGGGGGTCAGGTTTGCCTGGGTTCAAATCCCAGCTCTGCAATTTTAGCTATTGTGTAGAGCCTGATAAGCTGCTTAGCTCCTCCAAGCCTCAGTTTCCACATCTATAAAAAGGAACTGGAGAGCATTATGCTAAGTGAAATAAGCCAGTCAGGAAAGAAAAATACCACATGATCTCACTCATTTATGGATAATAAAGACCATTATAAACTGATGAACAAACATAGATACAGAGGCAGAGCAGCATTAAACAGACTGTCAAACTACAGCAGGAAGGCTGGGGAGGGTGGGGGTAGGGGGTAAGAGATCAACCAAAGGACTTGTATGCATGCATACGAGCATTACCAATGGACACAAGACACTGGGGGGTAGGGGAGGCTGGGGGAAGGTCAATAAAAAAAATAAAAAATAAAAAATAAAAAATAAAATTTAAAAAAAGTCCTTGAAAAAAAAGGGAGAGATAATAGTAGTCATATCTTGGGGTTCTTGTGAAACCTAAATGAGTCAGTGCATGTAAAACACTTAGAAACATGCCTGATGCATCACAAATATTAAAAAAGTTATTTATTCAAAAGATACACCATTGTTTTAAATTCTACTACATGGATAGATCTAAACTGCTGACTATGTTACTGAGTACTTTGAAAGAATTTCAAAAGAGCAAAAGCTGTAAAATTTCATTAGGCTAATTTTTATATGATGCCTAAACCTCTGGCTGAACACAGAAATTGACCACTGTTGACTTTTACACATAAAATCCTAAGCATTTGGATATTTCAAAATGGTTTATATAGTTTAATACAAATATTTACCTTATTTTAGTTTCAGCTCTGGGGCTTTGGTTTGGGTGTGGCCACCACCTCATCCAGTCACAAGCCCAAGGTTATAACACCTTGATGTATTGTGGTCAGCTGTGTGGTGTGACCCAAATAATTGATCATTATTGATAAAGTACTCAAGGTTGTGAATATTTAAAAATTTTTATTACTTTTACAAATTAGAGTAGAACAAGGCTACCTCAGTGATATTTCTAATTCTCTCGCATTCTGGGAGGTTTCTTGAGTGGGTGAAGTGGGCCAAGTTATAGTTACTCCCTGAGACCTGTGAGTACTCTTAACCCTTGGGGAGCCTGGGAATTTTTGTGGTGCATGACTTTCCCACAAATCTATGGGATATTTGAATCTGGGCATACAAGTGAGTTCAAGTTTTATGTTAATTATCACTGCCATGTGTTTCCCAGTAAAGAAAAACTTGAGAATTGCTGGATTAGAATGATCTCCCACATAGTTTAGGAATGTTTTTTATAGCAGTGGTTTTTAAATGGTGTGCCTTGGAGCTCTATGAGGTTGGCTGAGAACGTTGGGGGTTGAAGCAAGGTGAATGAATGAAGTTCTAGGTCCTCCATCTTCTACTTCAACCAGAGTAGTGCTATTTTTATTTGTCATATTTTGGGATTTTACATGAGATTTTGAGAGAAATACACTAATTTTTTTTAATCACTATTAATAACATCCACAAGTCTTTCAGCCTCTTATAAGGGCCTCTACCTGTAAGTTACCCTAGTCATTCCTTACTGTGCAGTCACTAGGAGGTTCTCGTGGAAGCCCTGACTCTGCATCACTGTATTTTTTCACCCCCTGGTCCTAGTTTTGTCTCCTGACACAACACAGGACAGTTTAGCTCCTTTTACTGTTTGGCAGCACGTGACCATAAATACTTTTAGAATTAATGTTCCTGGAAAGTAGCCCAAAAGGTGATGAAGTTGTCATTTTTAGTTTTCCTGGGGCCTGGATTGGGGTCATTGGAGGATGGTGATGAGAGCCAATCATCTGCCAGGAAGCCAACTGCCCATAACCCACATGTACATCCTCATCATTATGCATGCAACAATTTTGAAATGGTTGTGAACAAAATTCTCTTCTTTCTTCATGAAAAATCATCCTGAAAAACACACCAATTCCTATTGCTGTTAATGAAAGAAAAGGCGATTATATTTTACTAGAGGCCTGGTGCACAAAATCCGTGCATGGGTAGGGTCCCTAGACTTGGCTGGTGATCAGGGCCGATCAGGTCCCCCCGCCTCCCCGCCTCCCTGCCTCCTCCTTCCCTCACTCCCTCAGCACCCCACCGCCACCGCTGCTGATCACCCACCATGTTCCACATTGCCCCCTGGTGGTCAGTGCACATCAAATTCCTGTTCTCCAGGTTGAACTCCTGAGGGGACAATTTGCATATTAGCCTTTTATTTATATAGATGAAGTGATGGTAGCAAGAGTTGTGGTAGGCCCACTCAAGAATTTAAAAACTCTATATGCTTAATATGATTGTGGGAATGTTTGTGTTACCCTGGAATTATAGTTACATCCAAATGTCTTCTTTTAATGGTCTGTAAGGAGAACTCATTATGTTAGCTTTTCCATTACTCAGAAAATGATCTAATTGTATTAATGATATTCTGAATTTCCCTACAATCATATTAACATTGGATTTTACTCCTTGAATTAAAAAAAAGCCACTGCTAAAATGCTCAAATATTATTGTTCTGAATTAATGGCTTCCCTGTCCAACTTGTGAGCATTACTGCTGCAACATATTTATACTCAGACAGCACACCAGAGACAGCCAAGACACTCCTGTGTACACGCAAGCATGAAAAGAATGAAAAAACACAGGTCCAGAACAGTTTCATTCTTTTACATTAAAAATGAAACAAAAACTCACGACTGATGTTCTAATTTCCAGGGCTGTTCATGGGCTCCCCACTCCCCTTTTTAAAAACGCTGTTGCAAGCCGGGTTGTGCTGTGGCCCCTGTTGGAACACTGAGCAGGCTAACTTTCTGGCTCCTGCCAGATCTCTTCAGGTGGGAGGACCGGCTTCAGGTGGGAGGACCGGCCACCTCCTGGCAGAGGACGGTGCTCACCGCCCACTGCAGGTGATAGAGCCTGTGTGTGAAGCACATTTTAAAGGGAGATTCTGTATGTTAATGGTCAGTTAGTAGCCGGCTACCAACCGTCTGTGCTCTCTGCCTGGGGACAGGAGTGCCAGGCTTATTAAATATTGAGAAGTTGTTCATTACCCTGTGGATCTGTGACAACAGCCTATCTGCATATGGAGAAACAGCAAGTTTACATTCTTCAGAATAGCTGCTCCAGTTCTGGGGAAGGACGAATGTTTATCTGGCTAAAGATGCATAAAAATGCAGCCTCTATCTTGGAGATCTGCTTTTTTTTTCCCCTTGAAAGTGAAAATTTAAAAAGCCAAACTTGCTTATGGAGAGAGAATTACAAACAAACAAGACCTTTAGAAAATTTAGTTATCTAATCCTGGCTATTTTGGAGGAAATGCCAGATTATGAAATACTAACTTCCATGTTAGTACATTATAAGAAAATATTTTTCATTAAATTACTTGGGATTCTAAGCAACTGAGAAATTTGATGGGATGTAGGTAAATTGTAGGGGATAAAATGATGTAGGATTCACTGTGTCTCTGAAATCTTTTCAATAATTGGAAAAGTATAATCACCGAGGGATCAGCCAATGCCAGCTGCAAATTAGGAACCCAGGAACATGTCTTCAAAGAGAGACTTTGTATATATGAATAGTTGTTAAGAATATTACATAGCATTATATTATATAGGATTAGACCATTGGTCCATCCAGCCCATTATTCAGTTTCTGACCATAATTTTGATTATGATTGCCCCAAAAGAAGTCCCTGAAAATGTCTGGGATGTACCCCAGGTGTGCACAACTTTCCTTTATCATCAGGTATGGCTACATCATTAATAAGGTTCTATGGACCTTGCTGATGCCAGTGATTCTGTGTTTCAGTAGGAGAGAGGATCAGTGCCACCTTTCTGTTGACTCCCATCAGTCTGCATGTGACCAGACACATCTACTTCACCATTTAGCACAGGCTTTCAGGTGTGATATTTATATACTAGAGGCCCAATGCACAAAATTCATGCAAGGGGCTCGGCCCCGCTGCCGCCATGGTGGCTGCCTCTGCTTCGGCCCCCGCCTGCCCCAGCGGCCACCTCAGTCCTAGCAGCCCCGGCTTCATCCGGAAGGACATCCGGTCTAATTAGCATATTATGCATTTATTATTATAGATGAAACAATGAGGCTGTTGATCACAGGGGTAATTCCTGATGCACTGTGAACCATGTTCTGGGGGCCCCTCCTTCCTCCCCACTTCTTCTGATTCCTCTTTTCCTTTGGATATTGCAGATTTGAATGTCTTTCTCTTTTAGACATTTTGAATCAGACCCATAGTCCTGAGAGTTGAGTGGTGGAAACATGGCCTCACAATGTTATCCGTAGAGACTGGAGATGTTCTCTTATCATCCCTAACCTCTGATTCTTAGAACAAAACTCTTTTTGGAATTTGCATTTTCTGTTTCTCAGTGGATGCGTGTGTGTTCCACTTGCTTTTCCATCTGTGACATTTGCCTCACTCCCTAGCTGATAACTCTCAGTTTGTTACCCCATGTTGCTGCTTTTGAAGAATGTAGTGGATAAGAGCTTGAGCTCTGAGCTTTGACATCACAGTGTGGATCTTTTCTCCATGACATAATAGTTCTGGAATCCTGGGCAAACCTGTCATTTTTTCTCTCAGTTTTTCAGTTGTGCAGCAAGGGCAATGATAATATTAGTTTTATGAGGTTGTTATGAGGATTAAATAAATAATTAACATCAAGTGCTTAGCATCAGTGCTTAGCACAGAGTAAATGCTTAATATATGTTAGTCATTATTATTATCATTATGGATTCTACACCATCACACAATGCTAATTGAACACCTTTTCTGGACAGTCACCGAGGATAAAGAGATAGTAAAATATAGACATTATCTTGGAGTAAGTGCAGCGTCTAGTAGTAGAAATAGACAAGAAAGCGATTGCAATGCAGTATGATAAATTACTTTTGTAATCACATGTTCATTGATTCTTCTTTGGTTCTTAAAACAATATTGTGAGATATTAACCCCATTTGACAATGAGGATTCTGGGACCCTGGGAAGTGAAATGAAGAGCCTGCCGTCACGGGGCAGAGATACATCTCTCTCTTAAGCCTCTTGCCTCCCATCTTTCCTCTTGCTTTGTGCACCAGGCCAACCTGCCTCATTGATTTCATTAGGTGCCCAGTGCTATAGAAAGAGCACTGGGCAAGGGCTCAGGGTTCCTGCAGGCACATTCCAGGTCTGTTATGCTGCATGAGTACTTACCTACAGGTGTGCTCACCTCTCTGGACCTTTGTTCCTCCAGCTGTTTAATGAGCACAGTGGTTTTCAGAATGTGGGTTCTTGGGTGGTGCCTCAGCTGCCATTGTCGGGGGTGAGACCCACCCCCTCCATTAGAGTGTCCTGCTTTTGCCTGTGTCAATATGTGGATGTTTCATGAGAGACTGTGTTTGAAAAAAGGATTCTGCAGCTTACAAACACTTAAAAACTCTATTGACAGAATGACTTTGAAGATCTTAGTCTAAAATGTCATGATTTTAGTTGTTGAAAAGCAGTGAGAACCCCTAGAAGGAGGAAAAGTTGTTTAATAAATCCTCACTCTCCCAACCCCTTGGAAGAAATGCTCACAAGCAAACTACAAGTGATTTTTAATAGCTAAATGAGTAGTAATTAGGTTTCTTAATTAAGACCACATCTCTCTATGCAAACAGAAAATGGGTAGCTGTTTAAAGTCAGTGTGGTATGTAGAGGGGCAACTTTGGAGTTAAAGGACATGGGTTCAAGTTCCGGCTCTAGCATGGGCTGTGCGTGACCTTCCCCAAGTGACTTGACTGCTCTGGGCTCTGGTTTCCTGTGCTCAGCCGGCCTCGCAGGAGTAAGACTGAATGTAGCAGCCATGAAAATATTAATTCTTCTTTTATGATTGCTTTTACCATAGTGATAAAGCTCCAGTTACTATTTGTAAGGGTTTCAAATCTTCAGTTTCTCAGTGTTGCAGTCATTTCTCCAACGTGCTCCCACGGCGGGGATGTCTCTGGAGTCTGTTCCGACAGACAGGTCTTTAGTTAACAAAGAGAAGAGGGGTGTGTGTGTGTGTGTGTGTGTGTGTGTGTGTGTGTGTGTGTGTGATCATTGTCATTGCTGTCCAGGCTGACAAATGGGTTTACGTCCAGACTTCCCCCCTACATTATTAATGAAAAATTGCAGATCACCTGAGGCTAACCTGGTTCCTCTCACAAGTCTTTGGCGACTAACAATCTCGCTGCCATCTGAAGAGAAGTCTGCCAAGCAAAGAATCTCCTCCCTGCTCTTTCCCTTAAGAAACACTTTAGCATGTCGAGCGCACAACTGCTTCAAATTAGGTTTGAAGAAAACACTGTGATAAATAAGTCAGTGTCTCCCCTACACAGATTGCCACTTGTTTGGGGATTAAAGTATCGATTTTCGAATGTTGCTGAGATTTAGACGCGGGTTAATTAAACATTTACATATATGTGCTGAACAATATATTGCATGGTACAATAATGTGCACTTTAATCAGAAACTGTGGGTGTTTGTGTTTGCTTTTTCCATGTTAATTGGCAACATGCTGGCTCAAGCTTAGGTATTTGGCTAGATGGAAGAAAATAGACGTGGTGTTTTAAATATTTTAATTAGGACCAGCAGTTCTCTGCTCCCTCATTTCTCATTGGATTGTTTTTCATGCATGAATAAATTAGCCGGCATGGAAGTACTCTGTAGAAAGTGGTTGCCCTCTGGCCATAAAAAGAGTCCTGTTCATTAATACTTTAATGAAATTAGCTGTGAGCAAAATATTATTCCTTTTAACTGTGTTCTAATTTCTTAATTTTAATTAGGCACATAATTGTAGGGTGCTGAAATTATCTTCATGTTCAGCAGCTAAAGTTCCATCATCAGGAGCCTGTGGCTGAAACACCACACAGTCCCAACATGTTCCAGCAGGAAATTTTCTGTCCAACTTCCCCCACCCCCATTTGCTTTGCCAAAGATCCCTCTCACCCCCTCTCTCACCCCCCACTCCACTTGAGATCCATGATGTGATTTTTCAAAACTCTTGACAAGGGATTGATAATGAAGCTGTTGTATTGAGGTCTCTTTAAGAGTGAGACACGATGAAGGTCTACAAAGAATCTGCTCTGGTGATTTTTTTAACTTCCAGTTTTCATGTCCTCAGGCCCCCACTTCAATATCTGCCTTTCTGGTTTTATTTTAGAGTCCTCTGTTTCTCTCTTTATGGCTTACTATTTTATTGGCTGGTTCAGATTAAATCTGGAAGCTCTGTGAGGTCAGCAAATATTTTTGTCTTTGAATCCCTAGTTTGTGGCACGTAATTCCTAGTTTATATAAGCGTAGCTGTTGAATTCATGATACTTAATGGAACTAGGGATTCATAATGCTGAAATTTTCTCATTTTAGTTGTGGAAGGCTGTAGCTTTAGGTAAATTAGGGAGTCCACAGATAAATACTAAAATGGAACTTTTGAATTTAACAGAAAAATATTCTGAATTTGCTGAGTTTTTATTTTAGAAGAAATAGTGTGTAATCTGGATTAATATTTAAGTAGGAGTAAAATATATGATACAGTGACTACTTAAAAAATGAAAATTTATTTAACAATTATTTGCAGCCTTTTTGCCCACTGCCTACACTACCCTTAATATAATATCATGTACTTGGATTGATGGTTTTTTGTGTTTGTTTGTTTTAAAATATATTTTTATTGACTTCAGAAAGGAAAAGAGAGGGAGAAAGAGATAGAAACATCAATGATGAGAGAGAATCATTGATTGGCTGCTCCTTCACGTCCCCAGAGGGGATCAAGCCTGAAACCCAGGCCTGTGCTCTGACCTGGAATCAAACCGTGACCTCCTGGTTCATAGATTGACACTCAACCATTGAGCCATGCTGGCTGGGATGGACTGATGGTTTTTAAGTGAAATTAGTAAAGCACTGACTTAAGTATTTTATAGGTATTAAATAAATACTATAGCTGAATGTTTTAAAACTTGTTTTTCATTGATTTTAGAGAAAGGAAGGGAGAGAGAGAGAAACATCGATGTGAGAGAGAAGCATCAATTGGCTGCCTCCTCCACACACCCTGACCAGGAATTGAACCCACAATCTGGGCATGTGCCCCAACCAGAACCTGCTACCTTTTGGCATATGGTATAATATGCCAACCAACTGAGCCACACTGGCCAGGACTATAGGTAAATATTTTATAGGACCATCAAAAAGTTACATATTTAGTCTGATATGTAAAATGGAAATAATAATAGTATCTCCCTCCTAGGCTTATTGGGAATATTAAATGAGACAAATATATGTCAGACACATACAAGAGTATCTGACATATAGTGAATACTCAGTAAATTTCAGATATATTTTGGCATTCTAATTAATACTTGCACATAGATTGTCATTTTACAAACTGTAACATTTGACAGTATTTTCTGTGGAAAGCCCTCTTACCTGTGATATCACTTAATTTAACTATTTAATAAAATAAAGGTAAGAGATTGCATTTACAGAATGAGGCAAATCTTATCCCACCCATTTTCTTAAAAAGTAATTTCATTAACCAAATTTGTTACAATCTTTTGCTTATACAAATTTTACAAACATATGACCGTGTGAACACGTTGTCAGAGCCCCTCTGAGAGCGTGGCCAGGGGCCCAGGCAAGCAAGGGGCCCTGAAGCTTGTCTCATTAGCATTGGAGTAATTTTGCCCAATAGGTTAGTTATGTATAATGACAAATTCTAGGTCAATGATATGATACTTATCTTTTAGTACCTTTATTCATCACTCAATATTAAGGTTTTCAGATTTATCGTTATTTATGCACATAAGTCCATTTTATTCATTTTAACTTCTATGCCATTTTCCATTTCATGAAGATACCACATATGGTTTCCATTTTCCTCTTAATGGCATTTAGATTAATTCCAATTTTTTTTTACCACTAGTCCCTTTTTGTCTGTTAATAGTTTTTAAAATTTTATCCATAAAATTCTTGCACATAGTACTTTTTTGTATTTTCTATCTTTATTTTTAATCTGTATTTTAGTCTGGATATTTTTATTTCTTTTGTGAACAATTGTCCATTTCTTCTCTTCCCCTATGTCTAATCTGCTGTTAAAGCAGTTCATTTAACTTTATGATACAAATAATACTGAGTCAATATCCTAGTCTCCTTATTTGCATATGCAAAAAGAGAGGTTCCATAGCATAATGAACAAGAGGATGAACTCTGGCATCCGATTGCTGTGTTGTTTCCTAGTTATGTAGCCTTGGACAAGTCACTCAACCTGTCTGTGCAATGAGTACCTCCCTCATGGGGTTGTTGCAAGGATTAAATGAGTTAACATATAAAACATTTAGAACAGGGCTTGGCACATAATAAACCTGTAAGAAGGTTTGTATTATTATTCTTATTTACCAAGGAATGGCGTTATTAGTTTGTAAAATATGTATATACTAGAGGCCCAGTGTACGAATTCGCACACCAGTGGGTCCCTCGGCCTGGCCTACAGGATCGGGCTGAAACTGGCCCTCTGACATTCCCTGAGGGGTCCCGGATTGTGAGAGGGCACAGGCCAGGCTGAGGGACCCCACCGGTGCACGATTGGGGCCGGGGAGAGACACTTGAGGTTGGCCAGCTGGGGAGGGACCGCGGGAGGGCTCCAGGGCATGTCTGGCCCTTCTCTCTCAGTCCCAATCGACCTGACCCCAGCAGCAAGCTAACCTACCAGTGAGAGCATCTGCCCCCTGGTGGTCAGTGCATGTCATACCTACTGATCGACTGGTCGACTGTCTTCCCCCTGGTGGTCAGTGCACGTCATAGCGAGTGGTTGAGAGGTCTTAGCATATCATTAGCATATTACGCTTTGATTGGTTGAACGGCTGACTGGATGACCGGACACTTAACATATTAGGCTTTTATTATATAGGATTCAATGTTATTAGATGTTGCCAAATTGTGCTTCATAATTGTACATATTTATTTTCCTGTTATCTTATATCATATTCTACATTTGGTATTGTTATGTTTTTAAAAGTTTTGACAATTGGGTGGTATAAAATGATATCTCTTTGTTGTTTTAATTTTCATTTCTCTGATTTTTACTGAGGTTGAGCACCTTTCCTATGTTTTTGGTCATTTATAGTTTCTTTTCTGTGAATTACTTCTTTATATATCCTCCTTTGTTCATTTTTCTTTTGTATTGTTTGTCTTTTTCTTATAGTCTTGTAGGAGTTTTATATATATTCTGGGTACTAATTTCTTATTGGTTCTATGTTTGAATAACAAGATTCCTTCTAATCTGTGCTTTTGCCTTTTAACTTTATGGAGATTTTTTTGTTGTTGAAAGTTTTAATTTTATATCATACCCAAATTTGTCAATATTTTTCAATATAATTAGGCCTTTTGTGTTTTTGAAAAATTACTCCCATACCTTTAGGTCCTACACATATTCTCTCCTATATACTTTTTAAAAATGTTTTAGAAGTTTCTTTTTTTCACATTTATTCTGCAGTGCATTTAAAATGTATTTTTATGTACAATATCAGATTATGATATATGTTTTTTCTTATGTGGATAGTTGGTTGACTTAGCACTATTTGGTGACGAGTTCTTCCTTTTCTTGATGCTTGGCAATACCTTCAAGTTTGCATAGGGGACTCACTTTCCTGGCTCTCTCTTCTATTTCATTGATCTATTTATCATCCATGAGCCACCACACACTTTTTAAATTGTTATGGATTTATAATAAGTCTTTAAATCTGGTGAGTTCCCATTGTTCTTAGTCTTTAAAATTATATCAGGGAAAAATGGCGGAGGCTTAGACGGACATGTTGGTGCTTTGTCCCGGAGCAGATAGGGGCGAGCAGCTGAAACGGGTAACAATCAGCCCGATCAAGCTGGGGAGGTTCAGCTGAGAGACAGTCTGCAGCCAGGAAAGACAGAGAACTCCTAAAAAATGCGGATGGTTAGAGATTGAGGCTGAAACCTCCCCCTGGGCGCCAGCGCAGCGGCGAGACCGCGCCATCTTGGGTAGCTGTTACCGGCATCCAGAGATCGGCTACTAACCCGGCGGCTACTAACCCGGAGGCAACGACTCGCAAGCAGCGTGACTGCAAGAGCCCAGAGGAGACCTGCATCCCTCCACAGAAAGGTTAGACTTACCCCAAAGGTGCGGTTTGCAGTTCAGGTTGGAGCAAGGGGCACGCGCGCAGGCGCAGGGGGAAATCTGCGCCCTCCAAAATCCGCGGCCATAGAGGCCAGCGTGACCCGCAAGTGGGGAGGGCTCCCGCAGGGCTGCTGCCAGAAGGTAACACTATAAATGAGCCCATAGTTGGACTGGATGCAAAAGGGCTACCTCAGAGTTTCCCTGATAGCCGGCTGCTTGTTGCCGGGGGCTTGAGTGCGCGCAGACACTCCGCGCAGACACTCCGCGCAGTTCTGGAGGGTGGAACCCTGCGAGTTCGAACAGCTTCCCAGGCTCTTGTTTGCACACTTCCTCTTACTTCTGTGAGTTTGATTGTTGACCCCAGTGCATGTGATTGCCCAGTTGGGGTCACTAGCAGAGCTTGTAGGGGAAGATTGTTTTTGGGGAGCCTGGGAAACAGAGCTGGGAGTGGCGCCTGGGGAGCCAGCTCTGGGCGGAGCTGGTTCAGGTACAATAGAGAGCTCCTGGTCAGAGAGAACTTATAGCCTCGGAGGTCAATCCAGACACACTGCCACCCAGAGGCAGAGCCACGAACTGACTCTTCTGTAAATACAGATAAGGCAATAAGGGGATTTTACGGCCGGCCTTAATATCAGGACTGTGGCTTACAACACGGAGGTACAGTGTATCAGAGGGAAATTCAACATTCTCCTGAATTCCGGGCGTGCCAATAAGAGTAGAAGATATGAAGCACCTGCATTACTGCACATTTTTATTTTTATTTTTTAAAATTACTTTTTCTCCTTTTAACTAAGAAAACATTTTTTTTCTTTTTTTCTTTTTTCTTTTTCTCCATCACCTGATTTTGCCCTTTCAGCTACTACATTTTTATTTTTAACTAGTATTATTACCGCTACCATTTTACCATTCTTTAAAGTGTCATTTTATTTTGTCTTTATTTTATTTTGGGACTAATGTTCTCCATTCTATTTTCATCGTTCCTTTAGCAACATTTTTCTCTACCTCAATTTGCCTCTGTGCTAAACAATCTTCCCCACTTTTTCCCTTTTGCTGTCCTGTTTCTCTTACCCTACTCCAGCTTTTGATTTTCCCTACTCTTTTTACCCCCTGTCAAAATTTAAACCCTGCTTATATATCCTACGTCCAATCCCCTGTTCTAAATCCTTATACACCTTTCCCTTATCTTCCTTCACTATCCAATTTTTTTTTCTCTTCTTCTTCTTTTCTCTCTCCATTGTTTTATTGTTGTTTGCTTGATTGACAAGTATATTGGGGTGTTTTTTTTTTTAGGATTGTTTGTGAGGTTAGACTGCTTATTCTTTTTATTTTCCTGCCCCTCCCTCTCCCCCCCCCCCCTGGTTATTTCTGTGCTTCTGTTTCCCCTTGCGTCGCTTGATATTATTGGTTGTTTGTAGTTTGTATTCATCTCCAGGAATCTGTTGCTGTAATTTGTTGGTATTAGTGGCGGACCTATAGGAGTTTTCTCCTCATATAAATAGTCTCTTCCCCTTTTATACTTCATTCTCTTTTCTCTCTTACTTTTTTTTCTTTTTCTTTTTTTTTTCTTTTTTTTCTTTTTTCCCTCCTCTTTTTCCCCTCCCTTTTCCCAATTTCATTTTTGCAATCCTTTTTTTCTTTCTTTCTTTTTTCTCTTCTACCTTTTTCTCTTCTTTCCCCCTTATCTCCCAACTCTCTTAGCTCGGGTGGCCACCTTTATTTGGGGTTAGTAATATCGTAAATACAATAGTGTTCAGTGCCTGGTACGTTGTGCCTTGTTGTGTTGTATTTTGTGCCTTTAAATCAACGCAGCAGATTCAAGCAACAGCGGCCTCCTGATCACCACACGCTCTGCCTGGGGAACAGTTGCTGTGTGTGAAGCCTCCCTCCACCAGCCAGAAGAGCCACCACAGCTGTGAACAGCACCCACCAGAGGCCCTGCTATCAACAGAGGAGCCGCTGCTACCACAACCGCCCAAGGAGCAACCACAGCCCGAGGAGCCACTGCCACCCAGGGAGCAGCCACTGCCACCCAGGGTCCAGCCACTGAACGACTCAACAACTAGTCATGTCAGTGAGATCAAACATGGGTAGACAAAGAAACCCCCAAAGGAAAGAAAAGGAGGACTCGCCAGAAAAGCAGCTAAGTGAGACAGAGATATGCAACATGACGGAAAAAGAATTCAGAATAAGGTTCCTAGAGTACATGCACCGGATGTTCAAGAAGCAAGAAGAAACAGATGAAAAACTCAACTACTTATGCAAGAAGCTAGAAGAAACAGATGAAAAAATCAACAACTTAAGTAAGTCCCAAGAAGAAATGAAGAGCGACATAGCTGCAATAAAAAACACCATTGAAAGTATCAACAGTAGACTGGGAGAAGTGGAGGACCGAATTAGTGAATTAGAAGACAAGGAAGCAAAACACACTCAAACTGTAATGCAAATGGAGAAAAAAATTAAAAGACAGGAGGAGAGCCTAAGGGAGCTTTGGGACAACATGAAACGAAACAACATACGAATAATAGGGGTGCCAGAACAACAGAAAGATGAACATGGATTAGAAAACCTATTCGAAGAAATAATATCAGAAAACTTCCCTGAGGTGGGGAAGAAAAAAGTCACACAAGCCCAGAGAGTCCCAAACAAGGTGAACCCGAAAAGACCCACACCAAGACACATCATAATTACCATGGCAAATGTTCAGGATAAAGAGAGAATCTTACAGGCTGCAAGAGAGAGACGGAAAGTAACATACAAGGGATCTCCCATTAGATTATCAAATGATTTCTCAACAGAAACACATCAGGCCAGAAAAGAATGGACGGAAATCTACAAAGTGATGCAAAGCAAAGGACTGAATCCAAGAATACTCTATCCAGCAAGGCTATCATTCAAAATTGAAGGGGAAATAAGAAGCTTCACAGACAAAAAAGGGCTAAGGGAGTTTATCACCACCAAGCCAGCCATGCAAGAAATGCTAAAGGGACTGGTGTAAAAAGAAGAAATATCAAGCTCAGAAAGAAAACAGCCACACACACACAAAAAAAGAAATGGCTACAAACAAGTACCTTTCAATAATAACTTTAAATGTAAATGGACTAAATGCTCCAACCAAAAGACATCGAGTGGCTGAATGGATAAAAAAACATGACCCATACATCTGCTGTCTACAAGAGACCCACCTCATTAGAAGGGACTCACACAGACTGAAAGTGAAGGGATGGAAAAATATCTTTCACGCAAATGGAAAGGAAAAGAAAGCTGGGGTAGCAATACTTATATCTGACAAAATACATCTCAAAGTGAAGGCCATAGCCAGAGATAAGGAAGGCCACTTCATAATACTAAAGGGATCAATACAACAAGAAGATATAACCCTGGTAAACATATATGCACCCAATGCAGGAGCACCCACATACATAAGAAAACTTCTGGAAGATATCAGGGGAGAGATCGACAACAATACAATCATAGTAGGGGACTTTAATACACCACTGACATCACTGGATAAATCCGCTAGACAAACAATCAGCAAAGAAACAGCAATCCTAAATGACTCACTAGATCAGATGGACTTAATCAACATCTTCAGAACACTTCACCCCACAGCTGCGGAATATACATTCCTCTTAGGTGCTCATGGGACATATTCAAAAATAGACCACATATTGGGTCACAAGCAAAGTCTTCACAAATTCAAGAAGATTGAAGTCATAAAAAGCATCTTCTCAGACCACGATGGCATAATGTTAGAAATAAACTACAATAAAAACAACCCAAAATACTCAAACACTTGGAAGCTGAATAGCATGTTATTAAATATTGATTGGGTTACCGATGACATCAAAGAAGAAATTAAAAACATCCTGGACACTAATGACAATGAAAACACAACAATCCAAAACCTCTGGGACACAATGAAAGCAGTCCTGAGAGGGAAGTTTATAGCTCTACAGGCCTATCTCAAAAAACAAGAAAAAATGGTAGTTAATCATCTAACTCTACAACTCAAAGAATTAGAAAGAGAGCAACAAGAAAACCCCAGAGTGAGCAGAAGGAAGGAGATAATAAAGATTAGAGCAGAAATCAATGAAATAGAGACCAAAAAAACAATACAGAAAATCAATGAAACCAAGAGCTGGTTCTTTGAAAGGATAAACAAGATTGACAAACCCCTAGCCAGGCTCACCAAGAAGCAAAGAGAGAGGTCCCAAATAAACCAAATCAGAAATGATAGAGGCGAAATAACAACAGACCCCACAGAAATACAAATGATTGTTAAACAATACTACGGGCAACTCTACTCCAACAAACTAGACAACCTGGAGGAAATGGACAAATTCCTAGAAAAATACAACATTCCAAAACTCAATCAGGAAGAATCTAAAAACCTCAATAGGCCAATAACTATGGAAGAAATTGAAGCAGTCATCAGAAAGCTTCCAGCAAACAAAAGCCCAGGGCCAGACGGCTTCACAGGGGAGTTTTACCAAACATTCAAGGAAGAACTAAAACCTACCCTCCTCAGACTACTACAAAAAATTCAAGAGGAAGGAACACTTCCAAGTTCATTCTATGAAGCCAGCATCACCCTAATACCAAAACCAGGTAAAGACATCACAATGAAAGAGAACTACAGGCCAATATCCCTCATGAACATAGATGCCAAAATCCTCAACAAAATCTTAGCAAATCGGATTCAGCAGTACATCAGAAGGATCATACACCATGACCAAGTAGGATTTATCCCAGAGATGCAAGGATGGTACAACATCCGTAAATCAATAAATGTGATACATCACATAAACAAATTGAAAGAAAAAAACCACATGGTCATATCAATTGATGCAGAAAAAGCATTCGACAAAATCCAACACCCATTTTTGATAAAAACTCTCAGAAAGGTGGGAATAGAAGGATCATACCTCAACATAATAAAAGCCATATATGACAGGCCCACAGCCAACATCATACTCAATGGACAAAAACTAACACCATTTCCCCTAAGAACAGGAACAAGACAGGGATGCCCACTCTCACCACTCCTGTTCAACATAGTACTGGAAGTATTAGCCATTGCAATTAGGCAAGAAGAAGAAATAAAAGGCATCCAAATTGGAAAAGAGGAAGTAAAACTGTCCTTATTTGCAGATGACATGATATTATACATACAAAACCCTAGAGACTCCATCAAAAAGCTACTAGACTTAATACATGAATTTGGCAATGTAGCAGGATACAAAATTAACCCCAAGAAATCTGAGGCATTTCTATACACCAATAGTGAACTTTCAGAAAGAGAGATTAAAAAAACAATCCCATTTACCATCGCACCAAAAAAATTAAGATACCTAGGAATAAACTTAACTAAAGAGGTTAAAGACCTCTACTCAGAAAACTACAGGACGTTGAAAAAAGAGATAGAGGAAGACATAAACAGATGGAAGAACATACCATGTTCTTGGATTGGTAGAATCAACATCATTAAAATGTCCATACTACCCAAAGCAATCTATACATTCAACGCACTTCCCATTAAAATACCAATGGCCTTCTTCAAAGATCTAGAACGAACTCTCCAAAAATTCATCTGGAATAAAAAAAGACCCCGAATAGCTGCAACGATCCTGAGAAAGAACAAAGTAGGTGGGATCTCAATGCCAGATATCAAGCTGTATTACAAAGCCACTGTTCTCAAAACTGCCTGGTACTGGCACAAAAACAGACATATAGATCAGTGGAATAGAATAGAGAGTCCAGAAATTAGCCTGAACCAATATGCTCAATTAATTTTTGACAAAGGAGGCATGAACATACAATGGAGCCAAGATAGTCTCTTCAATAAATGGTGTTGGGAAAATTGGACAGATATATGCAAGAAAATGAAACTAGACCACCAACTTACACCATACACAAGAATAAACTCAAAATGGATAAAGGACTTAAATGTACGACAGGAAACCATAAAAATTCTAGAAGAATACAAAGGCAACAAAATCTCAGACATATGCCAAAATAATTTCTTCACTGATACAGCTCCTAGGGCAGTTGAAACTAAAGAGAAACTGAACAAATGGGACTACATCAAAATAAAAAGCTTCTGCACAGCAAAAGAAACCATCAACAAAACAACAAGAAAACCCACTGCATGGGAAAACATATTTGCCAACGTCATATCTGATAAGGGCTTAATCTCCAAAATTTATAGGGAACTCATACAACTTAACAAAAAGAAGATAAACAATCCAATCAAAAAATGGGCAAAGGATCTAAATAGACACCTTTCAAAAGAGGACATTCAGAAAGCCAAGAGACATATGAAAACATGCTCAAAGTCACTAATCATCCGAGAGATGCAAATCAAAACAACAATGAGGTACCATCTCACACCTGTCAGAATGGCCATCATCAACAAATCAACAAACGACAAGTGCTGGAGAGGATGTGGAGAAAAAGGAACACACTTGTGCACTGCTGGTGGGAATGCAGACTGGTGCAGCCACTATGGAAGGCAGTATGGAGGTTCCTCAAAAAATTGGAAATGGAACTCCCATTTGACCCTGTGATCCCACTTCTAGGAATATATCCCAAGAAACCAGAAACACCAATCAGAAAGGATATATGCACCCAGATGTTCATAGCAGCACAATTCACCATAGCTAAGATCTGGAAACAGCCTAAGTGCCCATCAGTAGATGAATGGATTAGAAAACTGTGGTACATCTACACGATGGAATACTATGCTGCTGTTAAAAAGAAGGAACTCTTACCATTTGCAACAGCATGGATGGAACTGGAGAGCATTATGCTAAGTGAAACAAGCCAGTCAATGAAGGAAAAATACCACATGATCTCACTCTTTCATGGATAATTAAGACCATTACAAACTTTTTGAACAATAATACATACAGTGGCAGAGCTGCCTCAAACTGATTGTCGGACTGCAGTGGGAAGGCCAGGGAGGGTTGGGGGACAGGAGGGAGGGGAGTAAGAGATCAACCGAAGGACTTGTATGCATCCATATAACCATAACTAATGGACATAAGACACTGGGGGGTAAGGGAGGGCAGGGGCTTGTCAAGGGCGGGGGGGAAAAAAGGACACTTATGTAATACCCTTTGTAATACTTTTAGCGAAAAATAAAACAAACAAACAAACAAAAAAAAATTGTATCAGCTATTTCATAGTTCTTTATTTCCATATGGATTTTAGAGTCTGCTTGTCAAGTCTCACACACACACACACACACACACACACACACACAAACACAGCCATGTTGGGATTTTGATAGAAATCGCATTATATTTAGAGACCAATTTGAGTGAGAAATGACACATTTATTATTGTCTAATAATCATTATACATATTTTCACTCATTTAGATATTCTTTCCTATCTTTTAATAGTTTTATAATTTTATCCATAAAATTCTTGCAGATAGTATTTTTTGTATTTTTTACTTTTCATTTTTATTTTTTAATGTGTACTGTAGTCTGGCTATTTTTATGTGTGAACAATTTTTCAGTTTCCAATTCTCCCCTTTAGCCAGTCTAATCTGCTGTTAAACCAATTCATTGAATTTTTAATTTCAGTTATTATATTTTTGGTTTTGTACTTTCTATTTGACTCTTTTTAAACAATATTTTCCAGTTCTCTGCTGAAATTCTCTATTATACCATCTTCTTTCTTAAATATATTAGTCAGTCTTTTAAAATTTTTTTTTGTCTGTATATCTAGTGAGTCTGAATCATTTTTTTCTCTTAATTGTCACGTTCTTTTTATATTTATGCACATTTGGTTATTTTTTAATGTCAGATAATATGTATACAATTTTAGAGATAACTTGAAACTCTGGATAATTTTATAGTCCTTGAGAGATGATTAATTTTTACTTTGAAAGGCCTTAAGAGAGAGGCTAAATTCGTTTTATTTTACTGAGTAAAAAATTATCCCGGAATTCAGTAGCTTCAGACAGCAAACATTTATTATCTTAGTGTCTCTGTGCATCAGGAATCCAGGTGTGGCTTAGTTGGGTCACTGTCTCTAAGGCTCTCACAAATTTGAAATTGAAAAATTGTCAAGGGTTGTGGTCTCATCTGAAGGCTCCACTGGGGGTTTATATATATATATATATATATATATATATATATATATATATTCAGGTTGGTTTGTAATTCAGCTTTCAAATGTACTCACATGACTATTGGTAGGCCTTAGATCTTCATTAGCTATTTGCCAGAGATATTGATTCCTTAAATATAAACCTCCTTTCTACATCAGCTCACTATGGTATCTGGCTATCCTCAGAGCAAGTGTGAGAGGCAGAGAGGGAGGGTAAGACAGGATAGTTTCTTTGTAACCTGATCTTGGAACAGCACTGCTGTGAGGTGGTCTTGGGTGTGAGGTCTCTCTCTGGCTACACAGCTCTGCTCTGGTCTGCTCCACCTGCTCCAGTTCAGTCCTCTCCACTCTTGCGGTCTACTCTTGGGAAATGCAGGCTTCATTCTATAATGGAAAGGGAAAATGCATTCCCTGAGCCAGAAGACAGCTGACTTATATAAACAGAAGTCCCCACCCCTGGTCCCTGATTGGTCTGTCTTCATGCAAATGAGGACTCCAAATCCTCACAGTTTGATGGATCAAAAAGCACTGTCCTGATTTGTCAGAATGGAGCTGCTCTGATTGATCAGTGAAGATGCTGATGGGGATATAGCTGTGCAGCTCCAATTGGCTGGGGAAAGTCTCAGTCCTATTGGTTGAAATAGGATTCCAGGAACTCCTTTATAAGAGCTGGCTCAGATTTCAGGCAGTCAGTTCAGTGCAAGAGGCAGGTAGCTTAGTGCAGGCTTTTCCCTAAAGGGCGGTTTGCACGAAAGGCCCCTGTATAGAAATGATTGCTACGATCCATTTTATTTTCTTTTGTTTTAATGTGAGCCTGATGAGCCACTAGGATCCCTTCTTAGTAGATATCATCTTTTTCAGGGGCCACATGAGATATCTAGTTAACTACGAGATTCATGAAGATGGGCTATATCTCCTTATTTTGGAGTCTCCAGTACCTAGAATGGTGTCAGAATAAGTTAGATGCTCAATAAAAGTTTTCAAACTGAGCTACATTGATATTGCAATAAAGTTACCTTTCTTGAACTAATTAGGGATAAGGGATTTGAACAAGCATGTCAAACTCGCGGCCTGCAGGCCACATGCCTCGTTTATTTGGCCCATGTTAGCCTTTGAGTTTGACGTGCTTGAATTAGAAGATGACTTGTTGATATGTCTAGGTTGTAAAAATTTTCCCCTATAACCAATATTCTGAATTATTTGATTAAAAGCACTATCCAACTCAATAGTACACCTTCAATGCAATGAGGTATTTAATAATAATTAAAGGAAGGAAAAAAGGAAAAGGGGAAGGGTGGGAGGAATTCAGGTGGTGGAGCCCTGGAAGCAGGCACTTTGTCCCTTCTAGTTAATGTATTTCAGACATACTCTTCTGGTTAGGGGTTGGGCTCTGGCATAGTGGCCACAAATTTTTATGGCCACATAGATGTGGCCCAAATGAAACCATGTGGATTAGATATGCTAGAAGATATTTGCATTTTTAAACCGTTTCAACTGGTTATCAGCAGAAGAGTTGGGCAAGATTGAGTGTCTGTTAAAGAGCAATTTGGTCATGGGTCTTTACTGTATGACTTCCAAGTGGTGTCTGTGTAGGTGTTTTTTGGCTACAGGAAGGCAGACAGTACCAACCCTTGTAGTTCTTAATTATATCTTCCCTTTGGGAACTGAATTCAGGTTGGTTTGTAATTCAAAACAAAGAATTATAAAAGTAGTCTTGATATAACTTAGGAGCAATTTTGTGCTTTTTCACAGATTGCTCCTAGAAACCAGAAAGCTAAGAGAGTTGTCATTTCCACTGGCAATCTAGTTTTGCTATATAAACAATTTAAAATATAATGTGCTGTGTGGTCTGGTAGCAAGTGACATGACCATGGGGAGGGCGTATTTTTTACCTGTGGTCAGTCTTCCATCAACCTGAATACTCTTAGGACTCAAGATGGAAAGACTGGAATCACATAACTTCTAAGTCATCATTCATCACTTGATCAACAATTGCTTCTGATTGAACAAGCAGGAGTATTATTTATTGGTAGAAGTGGTTGGAAAGAAACAATTTTGACATTGTCAAAGAAGCAATTGAGGATTTAAATCATCTAGTACTGAAAATGCTGGGGCGGAGAGGGGGGATGTCTATTATCTATTTTTCATCTATCTATCCACCTATCTATCTCTATCTCTCTATTTATCTAATCATCTATCCATCTCTTTATCTTTCTATTTCTCTCATTGTTTGAACATGGATTTAAGAGACCTATACAAATACACACACACACAAATATATATACACAGACATTCTCTCTCTCTCTCTCTCTCTCTCTCTCTCTCTCTCTCACACACACACACACACACACACACACACACACACTCTTTCTATGGAAAAGATTGGAAGATAATAAGTATATAGGTAGGTATAGAAATAACATTGAAAGACTATACTCCAAAATGTTAACTAAAATCTGTGAATGATGGGATTACAGATTATTTGTATTTTCTTCTTGAGTTTGTCTATATTTCACAATATTTATGCAAGTGAATATGTAACATTTTGTGATAATATCATATAATAAGAAACATATATTTAATCTTCATCCTTTGTTCCTGGCATAAAGCTCCTAAAACATTTATAATTTCCTGAGTGATGTGGGTAATGGGAGCATTTTTTGTTATAATATTTGTTTTTAGTCCCTGGTTCCAAACACAAGAGCTTCTAAAACCTTTGGAATCTGGGGTGATAAGAGTGTCTGTGGGATGACTGATGGCTGGAGACTCCTGGATAGCTTCAGGATGGGGACTGAATGGTCACCAGGAATACCAAACATGACTGGAAGCTTCAAACTTTTAGACCCACCCCTTATTCTCTGGGGAAGGGAGAGAGACTGGAGATTGAGTTAATAATCAATATGCCTACAAGATGAATCCTCCATGAAAATCTGTTAAACTGTGGTGAATGCATCTATGCGCTGGGAGAGTAGTGCACCCCAACTCCACTGGGACAGAACCTTCTGTGCTTGGGACCCTCCTGGTCCTCATCCTATGTACCTCTTCATCTGGCCCTCCATTTATATCCTTTATAATATCTTTTCTAATAAACCAATAAATGTTAGTAAAGTGTTTCACCAAGTTCTGTGAGCCATTATAGCAAATTGTCAACATGGGGAGGGGGTTGTAGAAACCTCTAATTTTAGTTTGGATGGACAAGAAATATAAATATCTTGACATCTAATACTTGTAACTGGAGTTTGAAGTGGGGCAGTCTTGTGGGACTGAGTCCTTAGCCTGTCGGGTCTGCATTAATTCTGGGTAGTTAGTGTCAGAATTGAATTAAATTGTACAGCACTCAGTTGTTATCTGCATGTGTCACCATAGCAATTGCTTGGTATGGAAAACCCACACATTTGGTGACAGAATTGTTCTGAGTAGAGAAATAGGTGCTGATTTTATATATATTTAAGTATGTTTTAATTAATGTTACTGGTTAAAAATAATTTTTATAGAATTTTGCTAAATGATACATAGCAATGTGTTAAAATTAACATAGAATTCAATATATTCAATGAAACAAAAAACCTTTTAAAGAAGAAAATAAGAATAGGAAAAGTAAGCAGAAAGAAAATGGAATTTGGCTACAAAGAGGCAGGCTGGGAAGTGTAGTAGCCTTGGTGAAAATGGGCCTCAAATTGTTGAGTCTTACCTTCATGAACACAATAAAGGTGCCATAATTGGTGATGATCTCACAAAAGGCTAAAATAATTCAATTGCTCAGGAGAAATAAGAAGGCTTTTGGCTCTGACGCCATAGACTACTGTCTTTTAGGAGTTTTCCTAAAAAGGAGCTTCTGTATGTCCATGTAGACATTTTGGAGGATGGTTCTCAGACCCAAGCAGTGCCTTGGTAAGGGGAGAATGGGACTGAGCCAACTTATGTGTCACCAGGGCAATTCTTCAGCCACGCTGCCTCCATCTTGGCCCAGACCATCAGCATCTCTCACTTGGGTGGCTGCATCTGCCAATGAACTAATTTCCCCATGTGCACTCTGGCTTCTCTCCACCTCATTCTCAACGTGGTAGCCAGTGATCTTAGAAATTACACATCAAATCATGTTGTCACTAGCCTTCCTACTTCTGTTCTTTGATCCTCTTTAATACATTTCAACATGGCAGTCAGAGTGCTCTGAAAACTTAATTAGATCATGAATGGCACTATTTACAACTTTTTAATGACTTTAAATTCTTCTTCAAAGACCAAAATCCTTATAACAGTCTTCAAGGCCCTTGGTGGGTGGCCCTGGCCTACCTTTCAGATTCATTTCTACCTCTCTCCCCTTGACCCTCCTTGATACAGTGCATGTGCCGCCCTCCATGCCTTCTTATTTCAGGCCCCGTGCATTCGCCATTCCCTGTGCCAAGGAGGCACCCTCCCCGCTCTTATCCCTTTATACCTATTCATCTTTCTTTTATTTATAATTCAACTAAAAAATTCAGACAAAGTCTGTTCCCCCTTTTATAATTTCCTATAGGACCATATATTTTTCCTTCCAAGAACTTACTATAGTTTGTAGATTTATATGTGTTTGTGTAATTGTTTTATTTGTGTTGGTCTCCCATTCTTAGGCAGGTTTCATGAAGGTGGGAAATTTTTTGCTTATCATCTTATTCCGTGTGGTCACGATGCTCAAGCACATGATAGAAACTCAATAAATGCATGACGAATGAATAAATGAATGAATATCTTAAAAGTTTCACTGGAGGGTCTTCACTGACTCCTCCCACCACTCTACCTTTAATGATTAGTTTGGAAGCAAGGTCCAGAAGGAAATTGGGAGCCTGGTCATTCCTCAGCCTAGAGCATCTCTCTGAGGAGAGTGGGGATTGAGGGTTTCTGGGCAACAAAAGAAAAGTCCCAGAAGAACACAGCAAGCAACATCCTCTAGTCAAAATTTTGGATTTTGGATACAACACTCTGTTTTCTGTTTGTAGCTTTTTGGGGGGGATGAGAACAATTTGCCTCTGCTTTGTCTCCTTCTCAGTGCAATTATTCCAATCTTGAGAACAGCTCAGTTTTGAAGGGAGAGAGGCATGAGTTCTAAAATTGCATCCAAACCATATCCAGAGTTCTTGCAGGAAAAGAAACATGGAGTAGTTGGGTGGAATGTGTGAAAGTGAATGAAGAAGGTTGAAAAATGTATGTAAAAACATTTATTGGGCTTTGAAAAACAGTGTTTTTCAGGGTATTGATTTATTTAATTTTAAGCATAGAGTTTTAATTTGGTGGTATGCTACCTTTTGCTTCTTCTACTGCTTCTTCTTTTTTTAAATAGTGACTTGAGAAACGTTTATATCCAGGATCAAAATCCAATTTTAAATCTTCAAAAGGATCTCTGA
The DNA here is from genome assembly GCF_000147115.1 of Myotis lucifugus. NCBI lineage: Eukaryota > Metazoa > Chordata > Mammalia > Chiroptera > Vespertilionidae > Myotis > Myotis lucifugus. The sequence goes on from NW_005871252.1 coordinate 2,034,780, forward strand.
ATATTAGATGACAAGATGGTGTATAGCATTTGTGAGAATTGCCTAAGGGAACATGACTGTTCAGTTGCAGTTAATGATCCTTGCAATTCTGTTCAAGACTACTTTTTTTTTCTTCTTCTCCTGATGGTTGCTTTATGGACTGACACTGTCTTCAAGCTTAGAGTTGAGAATTCTTTGTTCATGCCATGTTTGCAAAATAGCTATTTGGTTTATGAGTTTGACCAGTTTTACTTATTATAGTCATCTTGAACCCATGGGGATATTGTTATGGTATCTTTAAACGAGATCCTTCTAAAACTTGAAATAAATCTTTTATTGCATATGTGCCATGTAATAGTGACAATTTATTTTGCAATACTTAGAAATAGACTAGAATATATATCATCAACATAAGATATACCTTTTATTACCAACTTTTAGTTCACATCTCTAAATGGCGGAAAGATGCAAATGTGTGGGGAAAGGAAGTGAAGGGGTAGAGTAGATACATATTAGTTGGTAGAGAAAAAGATGAAAGGATTAAGGCAATTATGCAATTTTAATTGCTTTAAATCCTGAGGTCTGGAACAGGAAATCTCCACCCATTTGTTCAAGAAATAATTCTTGATTACATAAGAGATAGGCATTATGCTGGTAAATTTAGAAGTAAAAACAAAAACAAAAAACGATGAAGGTCCCTGGCTTCATGATATTTGAAGTCTAATAAAGAGAAACAGCCAAAGAACATATATGCATAACCCACAGACACAGACAACAATGTGGTGATAGCCAGAGGAAGGGAGGCGGACGCTGAATGGAGGTGGTCAAAGGGGGAGGGAATGGGGACATGTGTAACAGTGTTAACAATAAAAGTAAGGTTAAAAAAAGGAATAGCTCTATTTAGCAGCTGAGGGAGTAGGAGATGGGACAATTGAAAGGGCTCATTCATGTGTGCTACATGTTGCACATGATAAAGAGCCAACATATTACCTACCTCAATAGCCATGAGAGAAATCTGCATGCCATGTCTGCATGCCATGTCAAAATCAGTAATTCAGATGTGGAGGAGGGGGAAATGTAAATTTTAAATTGAACAAAGGGAATCTCTCTCTCTCTCTCTCTCTCTCTCTCTCTCTCTATATATATATATATATATATATATATATATAACACATATATATAACAATATATATATATATAACACATATATATAACTATATATATATATATATATATATATATATATATATATATATAGAGAGAGAGAGAGAGAGAGAGAGAGAGAGAGGGCATTAAACAAATACTCATACTAATGAATATATACTTGCAAATTATGACTTTTTTTTAAAATATATTTTATTGATATTTTACAGAGAGGAAGGGAGAGAGATAGAGAGTTAGAAACATCGATGAGAGAGAAACATCGATCAGCCGCCTCCTGCACATCTCCTACTGGGGATGTGCCCGCAACCCAGGTACATGCCCTCAACCGGAATCGAACCTGGGACCTTTCAGTCCGCAGGCCGACGCTCCATCCACTGAGCCAAACCGGTCTCGGCTGCAAATTATGACTTAACCCCAGAGATTTAATAAGATTATATTAGGGAGACCTGCTTTAGATGTGGGAAGAGTCCAGGGAAAACTTTTCTATTAAAGAACTTTTAAGCTGAGACCTCAAAGCTGAGTCAGAGCTGGCTGACTACAGAGGAGAAAGAGCATTTCAGTTGAAAGAGACATGCAAAGAGCATAATGCCTATAAGAAACTGAAAGATTAGTGTAGTTAGTGCAGAGGACAAGGAGAAAGATGAGAGGTCCTTATTGGCAGTTTGGGATAAAGGGCTTGGGGTTCCTCCTTAATGTGTTGGGAAGGTACCCGAGTTCAAAGTTGGGAGTGGCATGACCAGATTTGAGTTTTTTAAGATCACTCTGACCAAAGTATGGGGAATGGATAAGGAGGTCAGGGAAGATGATGGAAACACTTTAAAAATAACAACTACATGAGATACTGAAAAGCCTCCTGTCTAAATCTTCTATATCTGTCTATCACTGATGCCTAAAATTATTTCCTGTGGTTTGAGATATTAAAGCCCCCCCTAATGTGTTATGAGGTGCGGTGACAAACCATTATTATACACCCTAATAGGAAGAAATAAGTCCTCTTTCAAGCTGCTGCTGGCAGAGCATATGGGTGCAACCACTTTTCAAAGGCTCTATTGTAGCTTTAGCTTAATCAATAATGATTTCTTTAAAATAGAAATCTGAAGCAAATATGGCAAAATAATAACATTTGTTAAATGTGTGTTGTGGTACAGGGGGAATTATTATATTATTTTATGTAAGTTGGAAGTATGGAAACATTTTGAATTTAAAAAAATAAAATCCCTTTCTTTTCTTTTCTTTTCTTTTTTTTTTCAATAATCAATATAAATATTTATTGCAGTATTTTAGAAAACCAAAATTAATGCAAAAAATCATGATACGCAAAATATAAAAATTTTAAAGAATGGCAAGATCCTACCCTTTCCTTGCATACCCCTATCTTATTCACCTCAACCTAATCCTAGTCCTGGTTCCAATAAAACTTTTTTTTATATAAAAAAAAAGTCAGTGGATGCTTGGGTTATAGTTTACTAATTTTTTGATATTGCATAAATATTATTTATCTGATTGCTGAGTTTTTTAGTTCTTTTCTTTTTTTGTAACAGAAAAGGAATAGAGTGAGGGAGGGAAGGAGTAGGAAAAAGAAAAGGAAGGGGCCACTTGGTGGACAGTTTTACCTAAGGACTTCCTGCCTTCAAAAGCTAAATTCTGATTTTATCAAGCATTGACCATCTGTGTTGGGAATATAATTTCATTTGGGGTGAGTTTAGATATATTAAATATGCAATTGTTTTCTATCTCCCTCTTCTAACAGTTGATCTAATGGAGATGATCACATTTTTGCATCTTTCGCCCCATTTAGAGATAAGGGTTGGTAATAAAAAGTATGTCTTATGTTGATGATATATCTTCTATTTCTATTAAGTATTGCAGAATAAATTGTTACTATTATGTGGCATATATGCAATGGAATATTTATTTTAGAAGAATCCCTTTTAAAGATACCAGAAGAATACCTCCATGAATTCAAGTGACGGTAATAAGCAAAAATGGTCAACCGCATAAACCAAATAGCTATTTTGCAAACATGGTATGAACAATGCCGGTATCTAGGATGCTACCAGGAGCAGCTCCAGGGCTAACATGCATTATGTTGCACAGCTGCCCTGTCCAAAGTTGCTTCTTCATTTGTTTTTGGGGGTAGGGAGAGGACAGTGAATTAGTTTGGGATACTCGAGGAGCCTCAGTGGTATCTGTCATATTTCATTTCCTTAAGAAAAAAGATCTGATGCAAATATGGCAAAATGTTAAGTGATGACATTGGTAAGTGATTTTCTATACTTATTTCCATTAAATATTTCATAATAACAATAACCTTTGAGATTACTTAGAAGGAAACTTAATAAGGGATGCTCATTTATATGACTGCAGCTATAAAGGAGGTATAAATATGAATGCCTACAAATGCCATATAAGGCTCCCAATTTAAAAATATTGGTTTTAATGTTAACTTTTCAGGTCCGTTTTTAATCCTCACCTGAGGATACACTTTCATTGATTGATTGATTGATTGATTGATTGAGAGAGAGAGAGAGAGAGAGAGAGAGAGAAACATCTATTGGTTGCTTCCCACAGGGGATCGAACCACAACCTAGGTATATGCCCTGACCAGAAATTGAACCCTCAATCTTTTTGGTGTATAGTTTGATGCTCCAACCAACCAAGCCACCCAGCCAGGACTTGAGTCTGTTTTTATTTTTTACTGTTATCTTCAATCTGGATGAAATATAACCTATTATTGCTGGTAGATAGTAATGTGAGTGAGCTAGAAGTTGCACATTTACCTAGTTGCCTATGAGAAATCAGCAAGTTACTTTCATGTTTCCAGTTCTGTAGATTAGAGAAAGGGCACCCAAGTCCCTCTGTCTTTCAATCTGAATCTCTTTTAATTGCTCTAAGCTTCAGAAATTATTCTCATTCATTTCTTGAGAACAGAACAGATTGCAAATATGATTAAAATTAAGTACACTTAAAAATAAGTTTTGTTTCAGGTTAACATATTTTTATAATTCTATACAGAAGAGACTTTAAATCCTTAATAGGAAAACTTTACATTTACTTAATCTGGTCTTGAAGATTAACAGGTGGTATCAGAGGTTTCTTCATTTCCCAAACTTGATGTTTTTCATAATATTAGTGGCACTAGAGATAGAAATGCCAAACAGAAATTTCCAGAGAGCTTCTTACTTTGACATCAGCTCATGGTCTCAGTCCTCTCACTTTTGGTTCTACTATAGAAGTCCAAGTGTTTGCTTTATAAGTAATGATACCAAGGTGCCTAAAGCTAACATCCCTTGTGGTCAGGGGGGATTTGGGCATTAAAGCAAACATCAATTTTTTAAGAAATGGAAATGAGTTACAGATGTGGAGAACTCCAGAGCTCATGCGTGCTGGACTTTAATCTATCTGGAATTGGGGACATTTTAAATGAAAATCAATTTAAGAATAAAGTTCTTTTGGGGAGAGGAAGGCTTGACTTTTGTATGCATGCTCCCCTTTCCTAGCCTTCATCCGCCATCCCCTATACTCTGTCAATATGAAGACAGGATCACCTTCACCAGTGACACAATGAGCAGTGACTTGTTAAAGGGAATCCAAAGTCCTCAGACAGAATTGCTTTTATCTCTTTAAACTGAAACCACATTTACTTCTGTTGGGATTCAGGACATGCTGCTTCAAATGTGGCCTCTGCATACTGAGTATTTTAAGCTGAAAGAGTTTGCAAAAACAGAAGTAGGAAGGTCCCTCACTGACCTTACCCTTCTCCCCTGAAACAGGTCATAAACTCACATGTGAGAGGTGCCCTCCCTATACCTGTAAGGAAAGAATATCCTTATCCCTGAAGACAAAGAGATGCTGAGAATTAAAGCAACAGTCCTAGTTCAGTTTCCCCTAATTTACTACAATTACCTTAGACTCTTTGACCTAGCATATTTCTACATGACTGTCCCCTCTTCATCAAATCGAGCATTAAAAATACTCAGGTATAACTATTTCCTTGGGTCTTCGTTTCCCTATGAAGACTCCAGTGTCATGTAAAATTCATATTAAATAAACTTGTGTGCGTTGCTCTTGTTAATCTGTCTTTATCAGTTTAATTTTCAGACCCATCCAGGGACCCTTAGAGGGTCGAGGAAAACTTTTTCTTTCGCTAAACTTATGGTAAATTGAATATTTACAATAAAGTATCTCATTTTACTTTCCCTTTTCTCAGCAATATTTAAATGAGTATTCTGAAAGAAAAAATAAATAACCATAATTTTTCTTAAATTTTCACTTGACAGTTGACAGAATCCCTATTTTGCATTTTTACTTTTTTTTAAAAAAAAGGAACCGTAGTGCCTGTAGTATATGTTGTATGTATAGTTGCAAAGAACACCTTTGCTGTTTCTTTTGTTGTTAGAATTATTAATTGTTAGTAGATTAAGAACTTACTGCTAATTGGCATATTAAGTCACTTTTCCAATGTTATTTTAAACATGTCAACATAGTAAGCTAATTGTTTTCTATCAAAATAGAATTTTGTGGTAGATAATTTCCTAACAGGAAGAAAGTACTATTTAAAAAGAAAGGTCCAGATGTGTGTAACAAGTCCTCAGAAGCAGGCAAGATTATGTTTTGATGCCATTAATTACTTTTGGTTATCAAACTGCGGCATTCATGCTAATAGCTAAATCCCGTGAGATCTCACTAAGATGAGATACAGCCAAGAATAGACAATAAAACCCCAAATCAGCTGAGGTGGTGATTTTAATATCTTAAAGACCGTATTTTAAAAGTACATTATAGTCATGACATTGCGGCAGTAGAGGCAGAAACCATTCATTAATGAACTGCTGTTGGGGGAGGGGCAGCCCTGCCATGATGAAGGAAGTTAACTTGTTTCCGTCCCCAAGAGGTCCCATCCAACCCCAGAACATCACAGATTTTACTTCTAGATGTCGATGGGAAAATTTAAGCTGAAAACTGGGTGGTTAAGATTTTAAAATTTGCTTTCTTTCAATTCACCTACATAGTGGAGACAAAACCATTGGTCTTCACTCGACTCCCATTCTTCTCTGCCTGGACTGAGGAAGAGAGGCAGTGAGAGAGAAGATGACTAAAAGGAAGAGACGGAGGAGGGTGGAGGGCCATGGAGTCAAGCAGAAGGTAAAGAGAGAAGTGGGGAGAAGGAGAAAGTGAGACAGCTTAAGAAGTAGAATGTTTAAAAAGGAGATGGAGAATGATCAAGAGACTCTAGAATAGCAACCAGTGATCCTTTTCCAAGTAGAAACATACTATGTGGAGAACCATCCTGATCTCAACCTATGCCAATAAACTGATGCCACAATAAGCAAAGGTCTTTTCTGCCCATGTTTTCTGGGAAAGAAGGCAGCAAAAAGTGAGTTGGGAATTTGCATGAAACAGGCCAAATCTCCAAGAAACTTGGCTGAAATTTGTGATCAACAGATGATCAGAATAAATTCTTTGAAATCACCTGCAAAAGCACCAAGTCGAAATCCTGGGGATTGTCTCCTCCAGGACACAGCCACCATAAGAACCTTTCCAGAGAGGCATCCCTTAAGAAAGCACGTTAATGAAATTGGGCATGATTACATGGAAGTGAGTCTCTTGTTTGGTTTTATTAAAATGAGTCTCTCTTGAAACAGATCCATTTCCCATTTCTCACCATCTTATCAGAGGATGTCATTGCAGTGGGAACCAAGTGCTCCCTTTCCAATTTAATGGGAAATCAAAAGTGCAGGGCTACCTGCACAGACAAAAAACAACAGCGCTGGATGACCCTTCAGTGGAAATGCATTATGGGCAGACCATGTGTTTTCCTGGAACTCACATTTTAACCCCAGCGTTCCTGGTTCCCTATACTTGATCTTAGTAAGATCCCAGCTTATGCTATACCTTACACAGTGTCTGGGGTGGGCAAACAGTCATTGTCAGAGTTCAGTTTCTCTAAAACCTCATATTCTCAGGGCGAGCATTATAGGTGTAAAGACCAGTGAAGTTGATAATGAAATAGCAAGTATTCCTTAAGGATTTTGATGTCAGAGAAAGGAACTCATCGACTCTGTTGCCAAGAAGCTGTCAAATATGCCTTAATTATGATTAATAACGTACATATACCTGAGAAGATTTTTCTCTCTCTTGCTGACTTTCTTAAAATGCCTCTTTGCTAAATATTATCTCAGGGGCCGACACAGCTATAGCTTTGAGGACAGACCAGGGTGGGGCCTCTGTGTGCTGTGGTGTTTATAAACCTCTGTGCCTGGCTGAACAAGTCAGTGGCAACAGCTCTCCATGTAAATTTATTTTTGTTGTGGTTGCCAGTTTTACAGTGAAAAAAAAAGAATGTTTTGGGAGGACAATTTAAATCTTTTCATAGATGAATGGTCCGATTTTAAAGCAAATCAGTAAATACTTATCATTTGCTCTTGAAGAGGATGGCAATCATTATGCCTCTGAAGTGAGCACTTTTATTGTTCGTAGAGGAGGGAAAATTGGGGAGTAATTATGTTATTGATGTAGGAGTTGAGAAAAGCGCATATTAATTGTGAATTGTGGTCAAACAAGTGCAATAGAGCTATCTTGATAGTTGCAGTGTAGTAAACAATACTGGTCAATGATAATCACACACACACACACACACACACACACACACACAAAGAAATAAAAACGGGAACCATTTACGGTGGAGTCCTATGTAATGATGCACATGTACCTCTGTGTTATTTAAATAGAAAGTGAAACGTAATACTTTAAACAATAAAGAATTTAAAATAAAAAAATAACTAGAAAGTGAATTCAGAGGTGCATATGTTGAAAGAGGATATTAGTGTAGTATATGCATTTTGTACAGGTTTTGGCTTTTGTTTTTTTAGTATAGACATCTTTTGCTTACCCTCGTTAACATTCCCAGAGTATTTTATATTTGTAAATTGTTTTACTCTGGTTTTACGAGTTATTCCCAGTGCTACTACACACCTGACATCATTCTATTGTTTAGGTAAAGTTAACAGGCCTCAGACTTCAGCGAGCTGATGACTCCATCTCTGGCTTAATTGGACAGTTTAAGCTCTAATTGGCTGGTGTTAAGTCAATCAATCAGGGAGAGGGTTGCATATTCACACACTGGGAATCATGGGAGTAATTGATCTAGTTGGTGCCAGACACTTCAGGGGGAATCGCTTATTCAGAGCGTTGCAGAGGCCCTGGCAGCGGGGTCCGTGATGCCTGGTCAAGTGCAGCATGCATCTCCATCTCCATGTGCAGGTTTGAGGAAAAGCAGGTCATCCTGCCCCTCATACCAGGGAAGGAAAACATGTTAGAATTACACATGTTTGCGCACCAACATGGAGACAGAGGTGACTGTCAACTATAACAAAAGCTGCCTTTGAAAGGGAAGCAAGGACACGTCCGAATACCCAGAATTGCTGATAAGACAGCTGTGTGGCCAAGCTGGGACATAGGTGCCAGAACCAGCACAACCTCAAATTCTGATCTTTTGGGTGGTGAGTTCCTGGAGGAAAAACTGACTCATGCATGTTTGTCTCCTTCACAGTGACTACTGCTGGGTCTCATGGGCAGTAGTTACTGGGTAGACACATTCCAATAGTGGCTAACACTACTTATTTTCAAAGTCAGTTTTACCCCATAAAAAAGAGGCTACTTCCTTTCTTAAATTATTTGTTTTCAATGTGGAAGTTCAATATGTATTACTTAATATTTATCATCTGAATGGTCATCTACCTTCTTCTCTGGCTTTGGTTCTCAGCCACGTCCTCAAGTCAACCTTCCCTGCTGAGAATATGCACAACACTGTGTCCCTCCATATTAGGGATTGCGTCTCAGGGTGTCCACCTTGCAGGGGTTGTGGATATTTGGTTGCATAAATTCTAATGTGCATGAAAAAAGCCAGTCATGATACAGTGGTCATAAGTTGTGAAGATTGATAATGGCTTCAGGCAGGTTCACTATGTAGTCTCTCCACTCTGTGAATGTTTAACATTTTTCTATTAAAAAAGCTAAATAAAAAGTCAACCACATAACTTCTATTCTCACCTTGAACAATTTGATGTAGACTTATAGGGCTGCCAGATACTCTAAAGGTCATCTAGTCCCTACCCTTTACTTTGCTCAAGAAGAAACTGAGTATATGATGGCGAAGGGCTTCCAAAGGCCAATTGTAAGGGAGCCAGTGCAAGAAGACAGGCACCATAAGGTACTTATTTATTTTTTTTATTTTTGCTCTGGCTATTTCATATGTGGGCCCTGTGGTGTGACCTCGAACGTGTGCATAAATTAGTAGCTGAGAAAGCATTCTAATCAACGTTGCAGCCTGTGGTTGTACCAGACAATCTGAGGCAGGTGTCATGATAAATCCAGAAGTCAACCTTACCCTACCTATCCAGACAGTTGAGGAAAATGCTTTTAAGTGTAGTCTTGAGTTTTATTCTAGTTGATTTGGGGATGCCAGGTTTCATTTATAATACTGAAAATCCCCTGCCTGATCTGGCCCTGCCAGCCTCTCTGAGCTCTTCTGACATTTTCTCCCTCATTCACTACAGTGAAAAGCCTTCTGGCTTTCCTGACCCTCCAGGGAGCCATGATTACTCCAACCTCCATGCCTTTGAACTTGTTATTTCCTTTTCCTGGGACTCTCTTTCTTCTGTATCTTCACAAGTATTGGTCCTTATCATTATTTATTTTAAATAGAATTTTTATTTCTTAGCAGGTTTAGGTTCCCAGCAAAACTAAATGGAAAGTACAGCGGTTTTTCCAAATACTTACACACCTCCCTAGACACACAGCCTCCCCATTGTCAACATCCCCACCAGTATAGTACATTTGTTACAACTGATCAACCTACACTGACATCATAGTCACCGGAGTCCATCGTTTAAATGAGGGTTCATTTTTGGTGTTGTACATTCTTCGGATTTGGACAAATATATGATGGTGTGTGTCCTCCATTAGAACATTATACAGAATAGCTTCACTGCTCTAAAAAGCCTTTTTACTCTGCCTATTCATCCCTCCTTCCCTTCTAATCCCTCCTCATTATTTTTTTAAATCTCGGTTCATATATTACCTACTCAGAGAAGACTTTTCTCTGCAGCCTACCAAAACAGCAACCTCTCCTCACCATAGTCATTTTCTACCCCTTACAGATTTCTTTTATTTTCATTATAGCATTTACTAATATCTGAACTTATATCAATTTGGCTGTTTTTTTCTACTTCTGTCCATTATAAGACTCCCCTCCCGCCTCCATTCTAAGAGTAGAATATATTGTTCATTGCTATATCCCCCAGCTCCTAGAATAGTGCCAGGCCTACGGTAGGTCCTCAATAAAGATTTGTGGAATGTATGGGTCTACTGAGTTCTTTAATGTGTCAGGGACTATATGGTGATACAAACATGCCAGGCACAACCCCTTTCCTAAAGGAGCTTAGAGGGGAAGACAGTTACATTTATAGTATGATCTAATATGTGCCATGATTAAGCATCACGCTACGAGAATCAAGTGAAGGACCATCTAACTCAGACTGGCAGAATCAAAGAAGCTTTCCCAGAGAAAATAGCACTTAGACTAAGACTTGAAGATTTCAGAAGACTTAGCCTGGGGAGTAGATGCTGTCAGTGTCTTACATCTCCTTGGCATTCACCATTTGGATGTTCCTTGACCCCACTACTTCTAACCTGTTCAGCTAGTGCAGGGAGCAGCCTGGAAGTTCTGGGGAGTGAAGTACCCACCAAGAGAAGCCCACAACGGCCAATGGAGCAGGTGATAAATACCCCAGCCTCCTTGCTTTGGGGAGGTGGGCAGTTTGAGGTGCATTCTACACTGTCAGAGATCTCCAGGGGATTGTGAGCCTCCATTGCTCACAATTTGCACTCACTATAGGATTATGGGTCTTCCCTGTCCCACACCCTCAACCCCCTACCTGTGCTTCCCGGGGTCACCTCCAGAATAAATTACTTTCCCTCAAATGCTTGCTTCCGATTCTGATTCTGAGATAATTCAACTTGGGACATTTGGCAGAGAAAAAAGAGCAAAGGGCATTCTGGGCAAACACAAAGATTTATAAAAGCCGAGACTAGAAGGGCCTGACATATTTAGAGAATAATGAAAAATTAATTGTGGATTAATTGTGGCCACTCAGGAGTAATAGGAGTTGAAGCTGGAGAAATATTGGACCAGATTGTTTGCCTCATGTATGGATTTTTTCTAAGAATAGTGGTGGCAGATTTGTACTAATCTACCCATAGTTCTCCTTATTTGAACAGGAAAAATTATATATATGCAACATTTATACACACATATTTAACATGGATTCTTATAAGTGCTGAAATATACAGTTTTGGCATACAGCAAAAGTTCCTGGCTTATGCCCCTGGCCCATGTGGCTCAGTTGGTTGGAGTGTCATCCCGTACACCAAAAAGTGGTGGGTTCAATTTCTGGTCCTGGCACATACCCACATTCCGGGTTAGTTCCCTGGTCGGGGAGGCAACCGATTGGTGTTTCTCACATTGATGTTTCTCTCTCTCTCCCTTCTTCTCTCTCTGAAATCAATAATTTTAAGAAAGTACCTGGCTTCTGCTGGGAATTACACCCATATAATAATCTTGTTCTCTTTCAACTCATCTTTCCCTCAAGTGCACTAATTAAACACAGAGCAGTAACAGAGGTGAATCACAGTTTTGCATGTGAAACTTAAAAAAGAGAACAAAAATCAGTCAATATAAAATAACTTGTACCTTGATCTGGAGTTTTCAAATAAATACCTGAACAGCCTGTCAGGAATAAAATGGCTTGTGCCTGGGCCTCCCCCTATTACCTGGCAGATCTGATGGGAAGAAACCATCTGTGGCTTCCAAAATGTGTTTGGTCCCCATGTCCCTGACCTCATGCATTTTTTTTGAAGGGGAATCTTCAGAGAAACCCATGCTACATTTAACTTGGGGATCTCTCTTGTGGGCCTGTGTCTAACCAGACACAGCCAATCTGAATATTTCCTGCATGCTAAGCAGACCATCGTCAGCCGTTCCTCTAGGCTAGATTGTTATAAATGCTGTTTATGATCCTGCTATGACAACTGTGAAGGACATGGCAAAGAATTTATCACAGGATTATTCATCCACCAGCAGAATACCTAATAAGATTCTAAATGACCCAAGATGATAATAAGATCTAGCTTGTAGCAATAAGGTATTAATAAACTGCTTTTTTCAATAAGGGAGAGTCCTGGCATCATTACCCTGACATATTTGTTTTGCTTCTATTTTGCGAACAAAGTCGGGCTGCTGGATTGAATAGTAAATTTATAAAAACCCCTGATGTATGAAGAATACAACCCACATGAAGTGGAACCCATAGGTTAAAGCCAAGAGCACGGTGTTTGCCGGTGACATCTGAGAGCTAGACTCCCGAGCCATCGATTCTAATTGTTCCGTGCCATTTGCCTTTGTATTTAAAAATTATATAAGAATAATATATCGCCTGCTGTTGACCACAAGGCCATAATTCAAATGAAGAAATTTAGTAAAATCATAAACCAAGAAAGTGCAGTGTAGATGAATAATGGATGAAACAGGAACACTGAATTTAAAATGAAATCTGGGCTTCTGCATGTTTCTATTTTGAAAATAAAACGATTTAGTATTAAGTTAGTAAAAAATGGATCCCGTCCATTGTAACTCAACTATTCCTATGGAAGAAAGTGGCAGAGATTTAAGATCCCATCATTAGTGCATTTTTGAATGGCAGCCACTGGAAAAGTGAGATGTAACTCCACACCGCCCTGGTTTTACTTTTCTGCTTTACAGTTTTTCTCTGTGACAACACTGTACAAGGACAAGGCCCCCAAAGCTGAAAATACTTGTACTTCATTTCCAGTTAAGTAGCCTTGTGCCTTGGAAGGTGTTCTCTAGCGGATTAAATTCATCAGAGCAAATGTCAGCATTGAGAAAAGCAAAGTTCCTTTTTTTTTTTTTTTAGTTATAATGTATAGCAGTAAAATGCACAATTCCTAAGTGTATACAGTTTGAAGAGTTTTGACAAATGAATTCCTGAGTAACTATCACTCAGAACAAGGCATGGAACATTTTCATCTCCCCCAGAAATTTCCCTTGTGCTCCGTTCCAGTCGGCATCCTCCCATGCTTATGCCCCGGCTACCATTGTTCTGCCTTCTATCTATGGGTTACATTTGCTTGTTGTTAAACTTCATATAAGTGGAAACATACAGAGTACTCTTTTGTGTTTGCCCTTTTTCACTTGACATGATGTTTTTGAGATTAATTTATGTTGTGTGTATCAAGTGTTCATTCCTTTTTGTTGCTGTATGGATATAACACATTGTATTTATCCATTCTCTTATTGATGGACACTTGGTACAATAGTTCCTAGTTTTGGACTGTTATGAGTAGAATTTCTATGAACATTTATGCACCAGTCCCTTTGTTAACTCAAAATGGATCATGATGTAGATATGAAAGTGAAAGCAATAAAACTTCTAGGAGAAAATTAGTAAAATCTTCTCAACCCTGGGGATAGGCAAAACTTTTCCTAGATAAGATACAAAAGCATGAACTGTAAAGTGAAAACCAATAAGTAGGACTTCTTCAAAATTTAACCTTTTTCTCATCATGTACAAATCTTTTCATAGACCTGCAGTTTTATTTATTTTATGTTAAATACCTAGGAGTGGACTTACTGGGTCATAGGTCATATGTAGATTTTATTATATAAGAAAATGCCAAATGGTTCTCTAACTTGTTCCATTTTACACTCTCACCAACAGTGTGGGTGGAGTTCTAGATGCTTCATGCCCTTGTCAACACTCAGTATCATATGTCTTTTTAAAAACTTTTTATTGAGAGAGAGAGAAACATTCACTTTTTTGTTTTTCCACATATTTATGCATTCGTTGGTTGATTCTTGTAAGTGCCCTGACCAAGGATTGAACCCACAACCTTTGCACATTGGGATGATGTTCTAAGCAATTAAGCTACCTGGCCAGGGCTGTACAATTTCTTTTTATTTTCAACATTCTAGTGGGTTTGAAATGACAGCTAACTTGTGATTTTAACAATCAACAATGTTTTTAAACATTTTTTAAAAGAACATAATAGGTAGATTGGCAACTAATTGGATTTGTGTTTGGCTTGGAATCACAATTTGCTCCATTTCCTTTTGTGTGAAGTCCACACATTAAACATTTAAAGCAGGATATTTTGATCATTGCATTTTTGACTGCCAGGGCATCTTCAAATTGCCTTTGATCACATTCCTTCCATGTTTGTCACCAACTCCAGCTCCCTTTCCCACTGATTAGTTATAACTCATTAAAAAGAGTTAATATTGTTGGTTAAGCATTCCACTGGACTGGTCTAAAAGACACAACTGAAATGTCCTAAAGCCATGGTTACTCAAGTTACAAAGAGTATTAGTTCCTGTGTAGGATGAGATATGCGGTTTTCTGTTAAAGCAGTAGATTGTGCAAAGCCTGCTCTAGTGCACTGAGTTCAGAGGAAAACCTACCCTGATGGAAACCATATGCCACACCTTCTCAACAAATTCCATTTTGTATCCTTGTTAAAGTAAGATATGGGGCAATTGCCGCATGCTACCTACAGGTTATAGCATTTACTGTAAGAGAATCTCTTGGCAAATAAAATAGGAACTTTAACTCCTTTTCAACATTCGTTTCTATACGTTCCATCAACCATGTGGGACATACCCATGGGATGGGCCTATTGAGTTATAACTGAAATGTCTATCTTCCTTCATTTTTTTTAAAATTGAGGGCCATCTGAAAATGGCATTCTGTTCCATTATGAATAACCTCATTGTTCTCTAGGATAGAACTTCGCATTACTGATCTGCAAAGATCTGCTTTTGCATGAAGTACTAGAAAGGCCAGGAAGCCAAGTGTCTGATGGTTACACTGCCCCCTGACTATAAACTGCCTCTTTGTATGATGTGACCTTGCAGCCCTGGCCACAGCTGATGGTCTGGAAATTGCTACCTGTCACCAAACACTTCGTTATAGGCTGATCATGATGAAAATGATGATATTGATGACAATAACAGCAGACATGAATGTAACACCACCATCAATGGTAGCTGAATATTTTTGTTAGGAAAATGACCTCTAAGACATACAACTTTTTGGGTTGCTGAGCTGGGCCACTAGAGGGTAGCATCATTGCTATTGTCTTGTGTTCATCAAATGTGAATTCTATTTGCAGCTTCTTAATTTTTAGAAGAACTGTATTTTTTCCCCATTTAGAATGAATATAAGTGATCCTCTGGTTAGTACAGTAATTTTATAATTTAATAAATAAGCCCGGTGTCTCATAAATGCTGCAAAAGAAGTACAGTGGGATAATACATTCGTTTCTCTTTTCAATCCATTATTTTATGTCTTCGTTAATTATTCTACCTGTCATAATTTTGCTTGTTAAAGAAGTGTCTATCAGTAATAAATTATTACCACATGCGCCATGCATTTGCTTATAGCACTCCGTCTTCCATCCATTATATGAGAAGGGGTTAAATACTGTTACTCTTGTGGGGAGGGAAAGTGCAACTCATATGCTGGGGAACTTGGCAGAAGATACACACCCTGATCTCAAGGACCTTACAGTTTTGTTGTGAAGATGAGATGTATGCACATCAACTAGACGTATCAAATCTAAAACAGGGGTGTTTAAACAATCTCCCAGCGTGGTGGAGAATTTATCAACTTTTTCTTGTAATTTGGTTAATTTTTTTCTTCATATAGTTTGAGCCAATGCTGTTTAATTCATTCAATTTCGTGATCATTATATCTTCTTGAGAATTATCACGTCATTTCTCATAAACTAATGACCCTTCTTGACTCCTAGTAAGGTGTTTTCCCCCCTTAAATTATTTTTCTTTGATACTAGCACTTTAAAATTTTCTTTTGGTTAGTATTTGACTGGCATATCTATTTCCATTCCTTACTTTTCAACTTTTGTGTCATTGTATTTATTGCATTTCCCTTTAAAACAGCATATAACTGAATTATTAAAAATCAAAGGACATCTCTCTTATTTGGTCAATTTAATTCATTTAAATTTCATGATTTAAATCACAATTTACTTGGATTTTTTTTCTCAATTTTGTTTGTTTCAGTATGCCTTGCCTTTTCTTGGCTTAGTATTTTCTCTTTTTTGTCTAATTTTTTATTAAAGTATACTTGACATAAATATTATAGTAGTTTCAGGTGTACAGCATAGTGATTTGGCATTTATATACCTTAAGTTCCGATCACCATACTAAGTCTAGTAACCATATGTCACCGTGCAAAGTTACTACAATATTATTGACTAAATTTCCTGTGCTGGCCCTTATTTCATAACTGAAAGTTTGTGCCTCTAATTTCTCTTCAACTTTTTCTCCTATCCTCTGACTCCCCTCCCAAGTGGCAGCCATCAGTTTATTCTCTGCGTCTATGAGTCTGGTTTTGTTTTGTTTCGTTTGTTCATTTTTATTTCTTAGATTCCACGTAGTATAAGTGAAATCATATGGTATTTGTCTTTATCTGGCTGACTTATTTCACTTAGCATAATACCCTCTAGGTCCATCCATGTTGTTGCCAATGGCAAGATTTCATTCCTTTTTATTGCTGAGTAATATTCCATTGTGTCTATATGCCTCATCTTTATCCATCCATCTATCAATGGACATCTAGGTTGATTCCATATTTTGGCTATTGTAAATAATGCTGCAATGAATATAAAGGTGCATATATCTTTTAAAATTAGTGGGGTGTTTTTTTTCCTTTGGATAAACACCTGAGTGGAATTGCAAGATTGTACAATAGTTCTATCTTTAAGTTTTTGAGGGACCTCCATACTATTTTTTATAGTGGCTGTACCAATTTACATTCCCACCAACAGGGCATGAGGGCTCCCTTTTCATAAGTCAACACTTATTTGTTGACTTTTTTATACTACTGGCTTAGTTTTTCTCCTTCACTGGCTTCCCTTGGATAGACTGAATTTTCTTTATTTCTTTTCCCCTCTCTGCTGGTTTGAAATTTATACATTCTATTTTTTATCTTTTAGTGGTTATTCATTTTTTAATATGCAAACTTGAAGCCAAAATTTAACATTTCTTCCCTTTTCCAAAATTACATAAGAATCTTTGTGCCCAAAGGTCCCTCTTATCATCCATGATATTTTCAGGATATTAATTCTTCATTGGTTCAAAACTAGAAATCTTTACTATGGGTGTTTCAGCAAGTGTTTATTTATATTTACCTCACATGCTTATCAATTTCTTTCTCACCATTGCTCCTTACAATGCTGTTCCTTCATTATGGGTTCAATTTCTTGCTGCTATGTATGTACTTTTCAGGATAGTCGGTACATAGTAAATCTCACACTCTGTTTGATTGAAAAATGTCTTTGTTTTATCATGCTCTTTGAAAGATCATTTTGCTGACTTTTTCTCCTCAGTACTTTGAAGATATTATTCCTTTATCTTCTGGTCTTTTTGTAAAATTTTTTATTGAACTAAAATCCATATATAGAAAAGCTCACATATCATGAGTATACAGGTCAATGAGCCCATGCAATCAAAACCTAGACAAAGAAATAGGACATGGACAGCACCTCAGAAGCCCCCCTTATGTCCCCTGCCAGCTACTAGCTCCGCAACAGTTAAACACTATTTCGACTTCTACCAGCATTGATTAGTGTTGTTTTGGTTTCTGTTTTTGCTGATGAGAAATCTGCCATCAATCTAATCCTTATCTATAGTTAATCTTTTTCCCCTCATTTCTTTTGAGATTTCATTTTTAACTATCAGCATTTTCATTATGTGATATATATGGCTATGGATTCTATTTGCCCTGCTCTGCTCTTGGCATGTGTCCTAAAATGAAGGATACGTTTTTCATAAATTTTGGAAAAACCTCATCCATTATCTCATTGAATATTGCTTCTCCTCATCCTTTTTACTCTATCTTTATGAAACTTCTAAGATATAGATATATATGTACATATGTACATGTGTATACATGCATAACATATATATGTGATCTTATTTTGCCCTATATAAATTTGAACTTTTAAAAATATTTTCTATCTCCTAATTTTTCAATGTTGCATTCTGAGTAATTTCTGATTTATCTTTTCTTTCACTGATTCTCTTCTATTGTATCTGATCTAATATTAAACCTATTCATGGGTTGAGTTGTGTCCTCCAAAAAAGATACATGGAAGTCCTAACCCCCACTCCTTTAGAATATTTTCTTATCTGGAAATAGGGTCTTGAGAGAAACCATCAAGTTAAAATGATGTCATTGGGGTGGGCTCTAACCCAAGCTGACCGGTGTCCATAAAAACGGGGATGGGGCTGGCATTTGGACCCGGAGTGCAGACTGCCTGACGAGACGTGAGGAGAGTGCCATGGGAGACTGGAGTTATGCTGCCACAAGCCGAGGACCATTTGGGATCCCAGAGGCTGGGGGAGGAAGGAAGGTCATCCTTCCCCTGCAGGCTGCAGGGAGCACGGCCCCACCTGCCGCCCGCCGACACCTTGATTTCAGACCAGCAACCTCTACAGCTCTGACAGCACATAGCTGTAGTTCTAAGCCTCTCGGTTTGTGGTTATCTGTTATGGTCTAGCAGGGCTAGGAAAGTAATATGCTGTTTGTGAAGTTCAAACGTCAGTGACTCCATGTTTTCCTTCATTTCCAGAAGTACAATGTGACTTTTTCAAATCTATTTCTTTGTATTCTGTGGCTCCTATGCTTGTATCATGGCTTCTAATCTTTCATGTCTTTAGTTGTTTGAATGTACTTGGCTTTCTTGCCTGTTTCAGATGGTTCTATTATCTTAAATTCTTAGAATATAATCTTGCTGTTGGTTTTGTTTGCTTACTCTCTCTTTCGGGGGATCATTTCTCCTTGTGAGCTCTAATTTTTTTTTTTCAATTGTGAGCTTACTCTCAGCAAGGGGCAGTCACCATCTTGGGGATGTTCTGTGTTCCTTGGGTTGTGAATATGTTTGTACGAGTACTTTTGTACTTTCTTTTTTTTTTTTTTTTCAGAGAGGAAGGGAGAGGGAAAGAGAGACAGAAACATCAACGATGAGAGAGAATCACTGATTGGCGGCCTCCTGCATGCCCCCCACTGGGGATCGAGCCCGCAAACCCAGGCAGTGCCCTTAACCGGAATCGAACACAGGACCCTTCAGTCCACAGGCCGACACTCTATCCACTGAGCCAGTCAAGGCCCCACTGTATTTTCTTATTATGGTTCTATTGGTCTGCAACCTTTGCTATTTCAATTTCTTCACTGAGGTTTCCTTATGGGCGGATGACAGGAGTTCAGACTCTGCACCCTGCACACCCGAACAGAGAGGGGTTTTGATTTCCCACTTGGAGCTGGTAAAAGACAAAGTTCCCTGACCCTTCCCTGTTCTACCTTTCCTGTTGTTAAGGGGGCATCTAAACCCAACCTCTCGCCATTTGGCCCTCCATCTGGATCCACACCTGCTGGGCACCAGAGCGTCACTTCACCAGGGGCGAGGAAGCTATTCTGGCTCTGTTTCTCTTCATTTCTAGTGCCTGGGAATGCCTTTCTTCTCTGCTCTCTCTTTCTAATTTTTTCAAGTTCCATTCTGTTTCAAAATATTTTTGCTACAATTCCTCCAGCATTTCTAAGCCATTTTAGAGGAAGGAGATTGGGGCATGCCAGTGCAGTCTGCATTTTACTGGAACATGAAGCTGGGACCAACCTCTGACACTGAATGATTGTGAATTACGGGGCAGTACATGCTGGTAGAGGTTTTAAGGGAGTGTTAAATATTTTAAAATATGTCAGTTAGACTTAGAGCTATACATAAGGACAAAGATGGGGTGCATCTGCATCCAGCACGATCTAATGCACACAGTGCTGTTATTTTCTGCAGATTGACAACTTTCCTCCTCTTGCTCTCCTTTATGCCTTTTCCTTTATAGAAACAAAACTATGCTCTGGGAACTGCAGGAAGCTGGGTTTTTGCAGGGAGCACCACGTGGCTTCAAAACCTCACCATGCTGACTTAGTCCTCAAGGCAGTGGACAGTGTGAAGAGAGGAATTAGAATATTCCTGGGGTGTTAGGATATAACCTGTAGTTGATGGAGGAAGGAGGCTCAAATCAGAAATTTGGTTTTTAAGTTTTAATCTTAGCAACTGCGACTTTGTTATCTACAAAAGTATAAAGCAAATCTCGTAGTCCACTTTGGAAATGTCCTCAACACCCACTCAAATGGAGATTTCCATCTAATGTAACTCCTGGAGGAGATTGCAAAAATGAAATGAGAAAGCAGAAGTGAGCATGCCTTAAGATTTTAAAGTGTGTTATATAAGACAGGCAGCATAATTTAGTGGTTCAGTGCACAGAATTCAGAGCCATGACAGGATCAAAGCCCTAAGTCTTCCACTAACTAGATCCTTTGTTAAATAATCTGTGCCTCAGTTTCCTTATCTGTAAAATGGGGACAGTAACAGACACGCATCTTAAAGTTGCTGTAGGGGTTAAATGAGATGTAATAGTACCTGACATTTGGTAAGCTCTCAATGAATGTTACTTTATATTACATCCCTTGATATCATAATCTATATAAGTCCTAATATTAGGTCCAGAGGCCTCAAGTAGGTCTAGAAATAAGATCAGAGTGTTTGAGAGCTCTCTGAAATTGTACCCCACACAATTGTATACACACACACACACACACACACACACACATTTGTAAGGGGGTGGTGCATTTTTTTGGGGAACCAGTCCATATTTTCCATCATATTCTTGAAAAGATATGCAACAAAAAAGTTAAGAACCACTTTTGTTTGACTTTAAGGGCATTAAAGCTGAATACTGTTATACATCTCACCTAGGTGTCTGGCCCTTGTTTAGCTTGATGAACACTAATTGGGAGCTTGGCACTGGTCCTTGGCTGTCATTCGGCCACGCAGAGCAACACCATCACCCAGGTTACTCTCTGTACCTAGGGAAGCCCCAAATGAGAACCCTGTACTTAGGAAAGCTCCACATGAGAAATCACTCGGATGATATCTGCTGAAGGTCATCCATGTCATGACTTCCTTTATGGGCAATATCAGTGCCTGATGAATCAAACATTACTCAGATTGTCTGAGGGAGGACTGGAGAATCACTTCAAGCTTTTGGTTGAGAGTAATCAGGGTTTTATTCCTTCCTATGAAATGCCGTGAGAGCCTCTGGTCACTTCCAGTAAACACCAAAGGTCATGAGAGTAGGAGACCTTGGTGAAGTGTCCTAAGATGTGTGATAGAGGACTCCCCAGACTTGATGAACTCTAAGAATTATTAGACTGTTTTCTTCTATACTTTGAACCCTCTCTTGCTTTGACTCAGCTTAGGCATTTAAACAGATTTGCAAGGTGTAAATGTCAAACTTTTAAAAAATGATATGTGTCATCTAAATAGCAATGCCATCAATGGGGATGTTGTGTTTCTGTTATTTTCCCCCTTCTACTCTCAGTTGCCTTTTAGCATATGTAAAAATATTTATATAGTGTTTCAAGTCCACAGGATTCAGCACAGGCATGCTCTTTTGAGCTCTCCCTTTTGACGATATCATATTTAACTCAAAAGAAGTCATAGGCATATTGAGGGCAGATAGTAGGTACAAATCTGACAAAAAGCTAATGAGCTCTCCTGTGATTACCAGGGAGGATGGTGACTCATTAAATCTCATTTCCTGGGCAAGTCCACACAGGGAGAAGAAATGATCTGAAATAAAGGCCTGAGAACCTAATGCAGTCAGATTTATGGGCATCCCGATAAGTAGCCACACAATAATCAATGCAAATAGTAAAATGTTTTAAGGAGGCTCACTGAAATATCTAATTGGTTACTTTATTAAATTTTTTAATACTTTTGTTGTTTCTGTTAGGAATTAGCCCCACAGCAGGGAGGGTCCAGAAACCAAACGAGGTTGTCTTTTGGTTGGATTCAATCCCTGCTCTTGTTCCCTGACATAATCTCTCTTCATGAGTATTAACATTGTCATGGATATTCAAGACTGTCTGGAAAAGAGGTTCAGGATGGCGGGAATCCATAAGCACTTCTCCTCTTGGTTCCAAAATATATGAGTATCTATCTGCTTAGAATCAGTACTCTTCCAGATGCCTTATTGTGAATCATTTTTCATTCTAAGGGTTTTCCTCTGCTAAGAAGAAAACTTTTTTTAAAGGGCAAACCATACGCAAGATGAAGAAGGCACTGCTATTTGTTTTTGATACATTAACTTCCTTTTTTATTTTTTTTAAAATATATTTTATTGATTTTTTTTTTACAGAGAGGTAGGGAGAAGGATGAGTTAGAAACATCAATGAGAGAGAAACATTGATCAGCTGCCTCCTGCACACTCTTTACTGGGGATGTGCCCACAACCAAGGTACATGCCCTTGACCGGAATCGAACCTGGGACCCTTCAGTCTGCAGGCCGACGCTCTTTCCTCTGAGCCAAACCAGTTAGGGCCATTAACTTCCTTTTAAATGTCCATCTTCACCTTCCTGATGTTTGCTTTATATCTTGTTCCTCACCCTTGGGTTCTGGTAGCTTTCTAATCATGAATTAGTTAAATGAAAATAGCTTAAGATATTGCTCTCCTCAGGGACAGATAAGTGCAAATAAATGAATTTCTCAGGATAGAATTATAGATGACATATCAGGTTGGGTGGGGTCGTGATATTTTGTATGTCTCAGGTCACACCCACTCATCATGCCAACCTGTTGCTTGATTACCCTGTATATAGTGGCACTTAAAACTATTTGTAAGAGGAATTACATGCTGACTGGTGAGGCGAGGCTAAGAAGTGGTGTGTGGTGCCTGTTGCTATCTGACCAGTTACTACCTCATCACATACCTCATTTGAGAACCTCATCCTGAAACATGAGAAATCACACTTAGTTTCAAATTCTTCCCTAACTTTCTATTTCCAGATTCTATCCATGTCGTCAACTTCTAGACTTGTGACTAAGACCCATGATTTCTGCCAACGATGAAGAGAAGGATCACCTACAGGTATGATTCATTTTTAAAGGGCTGTGGGCAAGGTTCCTAATGAGGAAATCATTCCAGTCAGCCTTCTCATGGCAAAGATGGGTTCCCAGTGCAAAACATCAAGATGATTTAGATTCATTAAGGTCCCAACTCATGTTCGCGTCAAACATCCAGTATTTGAGACTATTCATCTTGTAAGATCATAGATATCTAAGATGACACATTGGGGTAGACAGGGTCAAAAGATGGGGGTAGGGTATGTGAGATCTTAGTTCACATCATGAAAAATGGGTGAAAGTACCATATTTTCTTGATTCAAAAGTGCATGTTAAGAAAAACATTTCAATGTTTCATGATTCGTAAAATCACCTTACAGTTTGTAAATATGCTTAATGTAGTATTTTGTTATTTCTGACCAAAATACCTGTTATTAAATCTTGTAGGCAAGGTTTTATTATAATCCAGGAAATATTATTTGTTTCCTCTAGGCTAGAAGGTCTTCTTCTCAACTTCTTATTTGCATTTTGGCTTATAAAGACACCATGGCCAACACTCTTCTATTGCTGATGAGAGGAAGGCCAGGCAACTCTTTAAAAACAAGAGGCTCTGCCCTTGCTGGTTTGGCTCAGCGGACAGAGCGTCGACCTGCAGAATAAAGGTCCCAGATTCGATTCTGGTCAAGGGCATATGCTGGGATTGCAGGCTCAATCCCCAGTAGACGGGCATGCAGGAAGCAGCCAATCAATGATTCTCTCTAATCATTGATGTTTCTATCTCTCTCTCCCTCTCCCTTCCTCTCTGAAACCAATAACAATATTTTTAAAATAATAGTAATAATAAAAAAATAAAAACAAGAGGCTCTCAAGTTGCCAAAACTACAGCTCAGACACAATAAATGGCTGAACTGACTGAGAGCTAGACCAAGCAGTCAAGGCAAAGCTGCTGTGGGTGAGAACCTAGCCTGAACCCGTGGCAGACATGAGGCTGAGGGTGTATCCAACGTTAGAGACCAGGTTTCCACAAGAGACTAAGCAGATTCAGAGGGACACAGGGTTCAGAGGCAGAATCAGTAGAGAAACTGGGAGCATATAACTACAGTAATGTATGCTGGGAGATGTGCTTAGAAAACGTTTTGGAAGGAAATGCCCCAAAATATTAACAGTGTTGAGTAGGATGGATGGGGTCGGGAGAGACTGAAGCATTCTTATTTTTCACTTGTACATGTCTACTGCTATTAGATCTTATAATTGGCATGTAAGTTTCTTTAATTTAGAAATTATAAAAATTACTAAAGAGAATAAAATATACCCTAGAACTAAAACCAATTTTTAGCTGCTGAAGTATGAGCCTGACAAACCCAGATAATTTATTTAGGCAGCTGTTGGCACCTGCTCTGCTTCTGCATGACCAGGCCACTGTCTCTTGGGCCTGCCCTGACCATGTGTGGGCTCAGACCTTCTCCCACCCTGGCAGCAGGGCCCAGCCTCCTCCTCAAGTTATTCCCAGGCAATGTTTGAAAGAGGAAGCCTCGCTCTAGGCTGCAGAGGCCACCCGCTCAGGAGAGACCAGGAGGAACCCGTGGCTGGGGTTTCCTTTCTCTGAGCCTGGAAGGGTGTGTGGCTTGCTCCACACTGATGGCAGAGGGGAGGATCAAATACCCTGTTTAATGGAAGCAAACATGAAGTTAGTCTCCCACGCATTGGGACCTTTGGTCAGGATCCACCTAGAAGGAGCCTTGTTTCCCCCCAAAGGCCAAGAGCTGGAAACCTGGACCTCACCAAGGCTCCTGTTTTCTGAGGCCATGTCCAAGCAAACCAGAGTGTATGTGTGTGTGGTGGACGTGGGGGATCAGGGGAAGAGATCTTTACTTTCCCTTCTCTTTCCTGTGCATAGAACAAGGAAACCAAGGTATGTGCCACTGCGATGGAAAATGCCTCCTATAAATCATCATTCATGATTTGAGTAAAAGGGCAGAGGGGATGCCATTAAAACTACCAACACCATGTATTTCTTCTCTGGGAAGAGGTTCACCCACAGTCTGAGCCTTCAATCCAGAGTCATCTCCGTCCGTGTTGCATTGTCCTTCTGTCATTGGCTCCTGCCTTTTCCTAAGCATCCTTTTTGCTGGAGACACTTCTGTAACTTTGAAAGCTAAGTCCTGCAACCACTGTGGCTCCCTGGGTGTGTGTACATTTCTTAAAGTGGGCGCTGTTTCTGAGTTGAAACTGAATCGGCAAAGAGTGCCTGGATCTCTGTGGTTAAAAATTCTTGAAAAAAGCGTTACTCTTCTAAAAATATCCAGAAATGGCTCGGTGGTGTTGTCTTCCTTCTGGCCCACATCCCTGCCTTACTCGGGAGTTGGAGCCACATGGGCACGGCATGAAGGGTGAACCCTAATGAATCGTTATAGATCCTGGGCAGCAACAAGCAGAATCACGGAGTGGCTTTGCTGTCTGCTGCTGCTCACCTTATAGGCCTATTTTTCCCCTTTACACTTCAGTGTTTCGTTCCAGTGTCCCCCTTTGAAGAAGATTGATGTGGCTGGCAATGGTGAGGGAACTGACATGAATAACAAATGATTCTTACACGTTTGAAGTTATAGGCTTATTATCCTTGCCCTTTAGGGAAACACTGAGCTTTACTGAGCTATTGTTATTCTCGACAAATTTCAGTAATTATTACAGCTTGGAGTTGGGTTGCTGGGTTTCAGCTCAGCTTCTACCAACTGTCCGTGCCTGTTGGGAGGCTCTGACTGTCTGATTACAGTGAAGGAGGCTGCATGGGGCAGGGCAACCTTTCTCAGGCCTACAATTTGCAACTAAGCTTTAAACTGTCTAGATGTTTTTCATCTTTGGCCTCAGGCATGACCTAGACTAGATGAGTGGGTAGAGAGGACCCGGCATAACTATACTAGTATTTCTTCAGGAGGAAGTGGAGGAGAGGGGTGGGCTCCAGATAGCAGTAGTTTGCTCCCAAACTCCATAGAATGGTGATTGGGAAGAAGCAAAGAATTGGAAATAGCAGGTTCCTATCTCTGATGGAGCCTAAATCAATCATGTGACTGTGGCAACTGAAGGCATCTTTTGCTCATCTGTAATATGGGTATGATACAAAACTGCTTTCGGGCAATGCAGAGGACTAAATAAAATAATGAAAATTCCTTCCTATGTAAATGGTTTTTACAGCTATTCTTTTGCGTACTGCTAATGCCAGCTTGCCTCTCTCTTATATCTGAAGTTCTGCTCATAACCTTGAAAAAGAGGGCCCTCCAATGGGCTGTGCAAAGCATCTATGTGGAAGAATATGGGTCAAATTAATAGAATAAGTTATATTAAGCACTTATCTGTGCCACCAGATTCTAAACCCAGCCCTGCCATTCATTGGCTGTGCGGCCCTGCAAAAGCCATGCGCCATTTCCATGCCTCCACTTCTCTCTCTGCAAATCAACAGTTCCTATTTCTCAAGGTTGTCGTGAGAATCAAATAAGGTAACTACCTGTAGAGCACATAGAAGAGAGCACCGAAGTCGTCATCTCAGCATAACAGGCCACCAAACCCACTGGGCAGCCCCACGCCTCCCACGGCTTTAGGATGAGAACACATTGATGCATAACTTCTTAGGCGGTGTGACTACTCTGCCTCCCAGAGGCGGTCCCCCTCCTTCTCAGGAGGTGTCTATTGGCATCGTCAGAGTGGTTGTGTGAGTCCGTTTCTGGGTGGATGCTTATGTGGCGTGGATCCCTATGGGCAGTGTCTCTACCCTAGGCTGCTCTTCTCCCTTCATGACAGTGCCCAACAATGTTCCAGACTTTGCCATTAACAAGAAATTCTAAATCCCCAAATCCCAGGTGACCATAGATGGGAAGCTCAGGCTACATGGCCCCAGCTCTGCCTGTGACAGGCAGGTGCTTGGCACAGAGAGCACCCTCAAGTTGGTTAGAAAAAGTGTGCACCCCAATTCACTCTGAGCTCCCAGTCCTCCCCTTCTCCGCCCTCTCACCAGCATTTGGGGAAGTGGCATCCTCCTTTGCGTGCCTCCTTTCCACTCCACTGCTGTGAAAGGAAGCAAACTGTCACTTGGGGGGGCCGGCAGGACAGTACCCAGCATGCTCCTCGAGTGTGGTGCATGGGCCTTGGGCTCTGCAAGCTCTTTGTTACAGCCTGAGAGGAGGTGAGCAGAGATGTTGAGGGTAAGCCCTGAGAAACTTCCATGGAGACTATTATGCTAAGTGAAATAAGCCAGTCAGAGAAAGGTAATATCACGTGATCTCACTTATTTGTGGAATCTAATGAACAAAATGTATTGACCAACAAAGTAAGACCTGAAGCAGAGAGGCATGGAACAGACCGACATACCTTGATGTGGGAGTGGGGAGGATGAGGAGAGATAAATCGAAGAGCTTACATGCTTGTATGCATAGCCCGTAGACATGGTCAATAGTGTGGTGAAGACCTGGGGGCAGGGGTAGGGTGGACAGGGATAAAGTGGAGAAAATGGGAGACGTCTGTAATATTGTCAACAATAAGTAATATAAATAAATAAATAAATAAATAAATAAATAAATAAATTTGCCATGGCTGCTACATGTAAGCATACCTATTGAAATGTGATTTTCTGTCTGTGGAATTCAATTGTTTAAAAATTGGGCTTACCATTTGTATGTTTTTGTTTCATTTTTCACTTTTCTAGCAATTCATTTTTATTGTTTTGGTGTGTGTGTGTGTGTGTGTGTGTGTTTAAAAAGGTATTGGTCTATGATTAAAAAGAAAGAAAATAAGCTTTTCATCACTGATAATTAAATAACTGGGGAGCGCCAGCAGAGAGTTTGAGTGTGTGGACTCCGGGTTAGTAGCGCCTCGATAGTGGCCTGTCCCCTGGGTGACCTCAAATGAGCGTATCATTTTCTGTATGACTTCGGGGGGCTTATCCTCTCCTGCTCTGACTTCAGTATTTGTGAAATGGGGGCAGTGGTGATGCGACCTACCTCACAGGGTTGTGAGGGGTAAAGAGGGTGATACTCTCAAGGCTCTCAGAAAAGAGCCTCGCACCGAGAAGGGCTTGGTGTGTTTTAGGTGTTGTCACCTGCGCTTCCAGACCTGATCGCTCACCTGTATCTTCGCATAAGCCAGGGCTTGTGACTAATGCATTATGGCTTTTGAGGACCCTGGACACTTTTACCTCTTCTTCCATTAAACAAAGATAAGTATAACACAGGCTAGATCATTATTCTATATTCATTATCATTGTATTCATTTTTCCTTCTGATTTTAGAATAAATTAGAGCTAAAACATTTCTGCAGTCCCCTAAATGTATCTTGGGCCATGGGCACAAGGGTGCCTCTGGGGGCAGCTCGGACAAGTTGGAGTCTTTTGGCTAAGTTGGCCCCAACATAAGCCCTCGCTTCTCTCACTGGAAAGCTCTTCTCATCGCATCTTCTTCTCTCGAGCATTGTTCCTTCTGTTGAGCATCTCCTCTTCATCATTGGAGACTCCGCCGAGTTTCCTCCTCAGCTTATTCCAGGATTACTGTGGTATTATAATTGTCTGTTTGCCAGTCTGTCTCCCAGGCTAGACTATACGTTCTTCAAGCTCAAGAAACACCTCTGCCTCACTAAGCACATTATAGTGAAGTTGATTAGTTACTTCACATGGTTGGGGCAAATATGTCAGAGTGGAGAGAGCAGCATGGATTAGAGACCCAGGGAGTCTTGAAAGGTTTAGTTAGAAAACAGGAGAAGGTCAAAGACAATCACTGTATTCCCATTTCCTGCTAGCACCTGAACAGGGGTGGATTTCCAAACAGAAAGAAGATGATTTGAGCGTCAAGCTTTACAGGACCGTTGCCGGAGTGGTGGGAACTCTCACTGATGAGCATTAGCAGGGCTCTCCACTCATACATCACACTGAGAACAGACCCCTGAAAGCTGGTCTGCTGCCTCATTAGAAGCCAGCCAAATGCTTTCCGTGTTGAGTAATGGGTTTGGCTGAACAGACTCCGGGAGCAAAACAGTGGCGAGGTTCTCTGCTCATTTCAGAGGTTGTGGCGAGGCTGGTGCAGAGAGGAGCCCCGGCAGGAGGATGTTGTGGCTGAACCACAGAGTAACCTTCTGTACAGGAGGACGGTCCCATCTGCTGATATTTCCTGCTATCGCATCCTCCCCACATGGAAGAGACATGCTTTATTTCACAGCACGGCCCAGTCTCACCAGCCGCTGGCTATCGGAGCTGCTCCAATTTCAGGTGCATGTACAGCGCCCAGTAATCTTGTTGAGCAGGCAGACCCTGGGCCCACTCCAGAGCTGCTGAGTCAGGGGTCTGGGAGGGAGGACAGGGCTCACAGGTTTAACAAGAAGCCTGGGCGGATAATGTTGCAGATGGATTAGGTCAGAGTTGAAGAACATGGATGCTGCTGGTTGGATGAGCTCTGCTCTGGCCCCAGTGTTTTATATTTATAGCTCTTGTTTCTTGGATACGTGGAATATAATCCTAAGCATGGAAGGAAGCCAGAAATATTCCCTCTATGTCCCAAACCATCTCCCTTGCAGATCCCGAAGCCTCCCTTATTTTCTTTGCTATTCTGGTTTTTGGGGTTGGCACGTGGGCACCTGCAAGATAGAGTCGTGTCTCTTTTTTCCAACACAGACCTGAGCCCTGTGCCGTGAAGCCAGCTCACTGGAACTCTGCACTGGAGTTCCATTTACTATTAAGGGCTCTAATGAGGAGGGACAGGCAATTATTATTATTTATTTCACTAATTAGCCAGATAATCATTCATTTCGAAACTATTCAGGGTTGGAAATCTGTTCACTTTGTGCCCTTTATGTAATTCGGATTCAAGTTATTTTTTCCTCTTTTCTTTACAAAAACAGCTGCTTTGTTAAATGAGGGGTAAGGGTTGGGGATGAGAAGGCGGAATTAAAAAAGGAGCAAGAGGTAATCTTTGAGTTGTGAGGATAATGCAACCAGGAGCCAGAGTCCATAAAAACACCACCTTTCTGTCTCTGAAGACATAATGCTTGATGATAACCATAAAACATGGTCGTGCAAAATAAATTGCTGTTCTATTCAAATCCTTAAGCGTACTACTGTGGGTGTCACTGGAGATATGCAACTCTTTTTTCCGACCCTGAGGTATATTTTATCATAATTTGTAGGGTGGGTGACAGCCTTGTACACATGATTGCCTTTTCCTGCTCAGTTAGCTTGTCAAGGTCAGAGTCCTTTGGCCTTTTATGGATGTAGGACTATTAAGAAATGAGCAGGATAACTGAACAGCATGGAGAGGAAACTTTATTTTTCTTCACTAATCAATACACTACATTTTCATCGTGTTTGTCTAGAATAGCAACCATTCTCCTCTCCAGGTTATTTTGCTGGGTGGGAGGGGATGTTGTATTTTTGTTGTGAAATGGAAAGTACTGGGAGGCTGAGATTCATCTTCAATGTCACAAAATAAAGTGTTCAGGAGCACTTCCACTTCTGGGTAGAATTTTTTTTAAGGTGGATAATTACAATGAGAAGTTGGTGCTTCCATAGGCACAGGATGGCACTGCTTTTGTTAGGCAAGTTTCCTGGATACAACCAGCCTGGTGGATTAGGTGTGTGTGTGTGTGTCACATAGAAATGGAAAGCCTTGGTAAGCACTGGAGTGGGGAAAAAGCTGCCAGCAAAAAGTAGAGTTCCACCACCCCAAAGGATGACCTAGCTACTTCCCATAATGTCACCGTTGCATATCCCTCAGTAGGTTAAAGGATTCAGTGTAGAGAATTTCTAGCCTGAATGACTCTTTCCCATTAGTGGGTTTCTTTGTTGTCAATAACACAGGAAATTACTCCAAAGTCTTGCTAAAAACAGTGAAAAAGGCATAAACACGTCCTTGTGCAGGGTTCAAGGAACCATTGCTCCATGTCTTCAATTGCTCTTGCTAAACTTTCAGAAACTCTATCAAAGGGACTCTTTGGTGCCCCCAATAAAGTGGAGGCATCAGGGTTGATTTTGATAGGAGCAGCAGCATGGAAAACATGCTAGTATCTAATCTACTGACCACGACAGTGATCAAATATTTACTACTGAAAGAATAGAAAGAACTTTAAAAATAAGAAGCCCTTTATAGCACTGAACATGATCCTAACATGTTAATTTACTGAAGCTGATCTTTATACTTTATATAGAAGAAAGTAATATAAATGAAAGAAATGTTTACACTGTTTAAGAGTGAGATACAATTACTGAATCCAAGAACCACTTTAATATAGTGATTGTTAGGTCGCCGAAGGAGGAACACACAAGGCCAGAATGGTGAGGGATTACGAATTTATTCGATCATCCGCACACCAGGTGGCTGAGCCTGGATGGCTCTAGCACCCATTGACGGGAGTCAGTGGCTTTTAAAGGACTTTTGTTGGGCTTTTTTTTCTGGGCGGAGACTTCTTTATGCATACCCAGAGAGGAGACAATGGAATGTAGTCACTACAAGTGAAATGTGGTCTCAGCAAAGGGAATATCCATAGTGAAATGACCTGAAAAGCCAGTTCCTGGGGGAGGGGTATCAATTCAATTATTTGATCAGACCTGCCATTTCTGACATATTACAAACAAATTTGATTATTTTAAATAATTCTGCCCTATTCTTTTTTTTTTTTTAATTTTATTTATTTATTTATTTATTTATTTTTTTAATAATAATTTTTATTTCTTAAAGTATTACAAATAGTATTACATATGTCTCCTTTTTTCCCCCCCTTGACATTCCCCCGACCCCTACCCCCCGCCCCCCCCCGCCCCGTGTCTTGTGTCCATTGGTTAATCTTATATGCATGCATATAAGTCCTTCAGTTGGTCTCTTAATCCCCCCCCCAACCCTCCCCAGGCTTCCCACTGTAGTTTAACATTCTGTTCAATGTTGCTCTGCTTCTGTATCTACCCCTGTTCATCAGTCCATACTGGTCCCCTTTATTTGTCCCAACCTCACTGGAGTAGTCTCAACCTCACCAGGGCCGTCTGAGCCTCACCAAGGTCGTTTCAACCTCACCGGGGCCGTCCCTACCTCACGGGGGCCGTGATCATTTTAAATAATTCTGTCCTATTCTTGAAAGTACTTTCAAGAGCTCTAGGGGAAGAAGAATAACTTAGACTTCTCCTGAAGGTCATCTTACCAACTCACACCATTGCAGGATGACTAAGAGGGAGAGATAATGGACGAGTGCCAGAGGTCAGGTTGTAGACCAGCCACTGGAAGGAAGAATCTTGTAATAATCATTTAAGATGGCAAAGGGTAGAAATTAAAAGTTAAGGAAGAAAAACGGCTGAAAGAGAAAACAGGTAGAATTGGATGAGGTAAGCTGGAAGCTCTCGTCCCACTGTAAGGTCCTATGTTTGGCGCAATATTCCAGTGGCTGTGGGAACACCACCTGTTAATTTCCATGGGGCTAGAGAATGGCAGTGGCCACAGCTGGGAGAGTAGTTGCTCCCCTTTAAAAATAGGCTCCCAAAGTGGAACTTTCTCAGACCTTGAGACACACAAGGGATTGTCAATGGAAGCTTTGTAAGCAGTGATTCCCACTGGGCAGCAATTGAGAACCTGAGGTCTCTGTGAGGCCAGCATTTCCAGGTAAACTGACTCAAGGAAACCAAAATATGTTTTCCTGATCAATCTTATCCATAATGGTTTTCCGCTGACATGTCAAGCACTCATGTGCATCATCAGAGTGTTTACACTGAGTGTTCCCTCCTCCTAGAATGTTCTTTCCCCAGTCTTACTCCCTGACTCTGCTCAAATGTCACTCAGCAGCGCTGCCTTCCTTCCCCAGCCACCCTATTGAGAATAGCGACTTCTGGTCACTCTCTAACCACACCCTCCTGCCCCCCCGCCTCTTTAGCACTTATTATCATCTGATGTAAAATATTTGTTTTTCTTCCCCATTAAAAAGGAAATTCTGTGAGGAATAGGGTCTGTGCCATATAGAACTTCCCAACAAGTGGGGAGTTCCTTATAGTTTTATTCCCTGTGCCTCAGATTATGTCTGTCATATCATAAGAACTCAATGAATGTTTGTTGAATGAATGACTGAGTAATAACAATAATAGTTTTCTTTTCCTAGGGAATAATAGTAATAACTTACCTGTGCCGAGCTCCACCTCTAGTTCCCCACATACTTTAGAGCTTGCCGTCACAATGTGCTGTAAGCTGAGTCACTGTATTTTGCACCCATTTTACAGATGAGGAGACTCTCCTAGTGACCCCATGTGCACCAACTTTGCTCCAAGGAATACCAAACTACCCTGAGAATATTAGCATGCCGTATCTTTTCCTTAATGAAGAATTTGCTATCACACACAAATTTAAAAAGAAAAGGAAATTAAGAAAGCATCAACATCACACAAAAATTAGTAGGAAAGGAGAACTTGACTCAGAAGGATTTTCATTTCAAAAGGCTTCTTGGAAGGGACCAGTTGCTTAAAGTTGCCATGTTTGGGGACAGGGGATGCAAGATGCCTAGTTAAATTCGAATTTCAGACAAGCAATAAATGATTTTTTAAAAAAGTTATGAGCATGTTCCATATATTGTGTGGGACATACGTATGCTAAAAAATTATACCTTGTTTATCTGAAATTTATATTTATCTGGGCATCCTGAACGTCGTCTTGCAATGTGGCGCTGAATTTCAGATATAAGCTCTACCAGCCCTACCTTTACTGGTTTCCATTTCTAACAAGACAGAGCAGAAAACATAATGGAAATAATAGCAATAAAAACAATTACAGTTACCATTTCTGTTTGCCAGGAACTGTGCCCTTTGCAGGCATCATTTCCAGTCCTCACAAGGACCCTGCAGGTAGATTCTATTTTCCATTCTCTAGATAAGGCAAATGAAGCTCAGAGAAGATGAGTAATTTGCCTTAAGTCACACAGCCAAAAAGTCCATTTTCCTTTCACAACACTAATCACCTGAAGGAAAATATTTTAATTGTTTTTGTCTCCTCTAGTTCTGTGAGGATAGAGTCTGTGACCCCAAAGAACATCCCGGTGCCCAGTCTCTCTATTTCCCGTGACCCACACTGTTCTTGGGGGTGCTAAGTCAGAGCCAGTCCACAAGCAGGAAAAGCCATTGCTAGCTGAGCCCAGAAGGAGTGCCAGGGACCTGAACACCCATCTCTGCCTCCTTGGTCCTCACGTCCGGGGCAACTTTTGTGCCGAGTCTGATCCATCCCTCCTGTGACCACTGAGACGCCGAACTTCCTTGCGATTACCATTTTTTATTTTTTTGGTTCACTTGGAAAAAAACTAAGGATAAATGGAAAACAGCAGCAGCTGTGCTGTTTCATTTCCAGAGTCTCATGCATTTTATTCTAAATGACAATATTTAACAACAAAATTGCTTCATTTCAACCTCATTGCATTCCTTCAAGAGGGAGTACTATAATTTAAAAATAATAAATGCAACAAAGTGAATATATTGCTTTCATTAATCCCCAATACTGCTTATTTTCAGCACTTTTAAATTATTTGGGTGTGCTCGATAGATTTAGTTGAAGTGGAAAAAGAATCATTCACATTTCAGACCATTTGCAGTTGTCAATTTATCTGCTGTTTTCCAAGCCAAGTAACTGAACTTCAGAGTTGCATTTAGTTTGAATGATTTCCTCCCCGCCCCCCTGGCTGGTATGAAACAGTGAATTAGTCAAGTAAAAATGTCTTTGGAATTGAAGGTGCTATAAACAAGGGCATCATAGCCTCTGAATGATCAGCCAGCATAGGTGATGTTGATTGCTTGTCATGGTACCCAAGGACATCCGGAGTGACAGTGGCAGCTTGCTTTCTCTATGCCCAAAATGAAGTGAAGAATTAAGGCGATAATCTAAACATTTCATTTCTAACCTGCCCTTTACTCGATCCCCAAGTATTTGAAGGAAAATATGAAATTGTGAGGTCTTTAAGTGTCAGAACTTATGCACTAAATTGCCAGGTAAAATACAGGATGCCCCGTAAAATTTGCATTTCAGACAGACGCTGAATAACTCTTTAGTACAAGTATCTCCCAAATATTGCATCCGGTATTTTTCTCTGCTACATCTGGCTTTGGAGGACCAAGACCTGCATCTTATTCACTTGCCTGGTGTTGCTTTATTTTTAAATATACTTTTATTGATTTTGGAGAGGAAGGGAGAGGGAGAGAAGAGAGAGAGATGGAAACATCAATGATGAGAGAGACTCATTGATCGGCTGCCTCCTGTACGCCCCCTACCGGGGGTGGAACCCACTGTGACCTCCTGGTTCATAGCTCAGGGCTCAACCACTGAGCCACACTGGCGGGGCTGGTGTTGCTTCTTTTTTTTTTTAATATATTTTATTGATTTTTTACAGAGAGGAAGGGAGAGAGATAGAGAGTTAGAAACATCGATGAGAGAGAGACATCGATCAGCTGCCTCCTGCACATCTCCTACTGGGGATGTGCCTGCAACCCAGGTACATGCCCTCGACCGGAATCGAACCTGGGACCTTTCAGTCCGCAGGCCGACGCTCTATCCACTGAGCCAAACCGGTTCCGGCTGGTGTTGCTTCTTAAATATGGCATGAGAGTGCATAATTCTAGTGGCTGGAATTTATTGAATGATTACTATGTGCTGAGCATTATCCTACATGCTTTATATTTATGATCATCCAGTCCTCACAGTTCTTTCAATTAGGAATATTATTATCCCATTTTACAGAAAAAATGGGACTTAGAGGTGAAGGTACTTGCCTGAGATCACAGCAAACATGCAGTGGAGGGGGGTGGTTGGCGTCTGTACAAAGACCTTTCTGATTTCACGACACCATCATGCTTTTTAATGAAATGAAACCAAATGATCAGTTGTCGATAAAATCATGTGTCTAACTTTTCTTTAAAGGTACAAATAACAGTCTTAAATTCATACAGACATATTTAAGGCTGATTTTTGCAATGTGTATCTTGAGGCATACATGCAGAACTTGTCTTATTGACAAGTGCACTAGTTCATCCCCTTGTCATTTTTTTCTGCCTTTTTCCTTGGAACTAGCACCCTCAATTTATTACTGGTAACGGGTCACCGAGAATAAAGGCGAGGATTCTTAGAGGCAACTTTGGAAGAGTGTGGTTATGTAATTAACCTGTAACATAGAGGGTGAGAGATCCAATTTTGTCACCCCCTTGTTATTGAAAAGAACATCCCAACTATAGCAAAAGTATAAATTCAAGGTGTGAAATGCAGTGGTAATAATTGGACAAAACTTCAAATGAGTGTAAGCAGCTCCCAAACAATTAGTTGTTACTCAGTAAAATTACTGTTATTTCATCTAAATTTAAATTCATTATGGTTGCCCTGAGGTGTTTAAATTTAATTTTGGTGTTTGTCAATTGTGAATTTGCTTGAACATAGCCTCCATCTCCTAATTGCAAAAAGAGCAAGTTCATTTGCAAATGGGCCAGGTTCCATGCTGAGGGTCTTATCATAACATTTCTTCTTAAATATCTATTGCGTGTAATTATACAAAGGGATGAAACAACATTTTGGGGAAATAATCAAAAGAAGAAAACAGTGCTCACGACACAGCACAATTGTTTTCATTTTTGCACATTTGTTTTTCTATTACTGATTTCTGAAGTAGCTGGAACTGGCAGATTCCACAATAATTGCTAGAAATGAATTCATGGTTTCTGTCAGGAAGAAGCTGCCTACAGACAGGAAAGAAAACACATCTTGCAGTTCAAAGCAATTCTATTTTTTCTTTTAATTCCATGAAAAGGGCGTGCGATTAACAGTTTTTTCCTCTTTCACCATAATTATCCCCTTTATTGTGGAGGTCTGAGGACCTGAGAATTGCTTTCTGGAATCTGAGAGCAGGAGGTCCAAGCACCTGCCATAGAATTCACTGAAAGAGACTGAAGTGCAGGTGGGCCTCCTCCGTCCTTCTGTTATCGGGGAAGTTCATGTATCCCTTTCCCTAAGGAGTGCTGGGGGTGGAGTCCTTACAATATCTCAAGAAAAAGAATTTTCTGAGACTTGCCTGGGAGGATGAATGATTTCTGTTTAAGTGTAATTACATCTCTACGTTTCCAAAGCCCCATTTCCCTTAATCCAGTTACAGAAGAAGTGTAATTGGGCTTTAGTAGTGCTAACATCAGAGCCAGTGTTCAGAGTTTCTGTTCGTCCTGCAGCCAGGTCCAGCTCAGCATCAGGCTGGTTACAGGCCATTGTGTGTGGGGTCCACATGGCCGTGGGCCATGCGTGTGATGCAGGAGAGCACAGCACACCAAGAGCACAAGAGGAACCAAGAGAAACCAAGAGAGCTAAGTCCTTTGTTTAGGTCAGGGGTGGGGAACATCTAGCCCACGGGCCATATAAGGTCCGCAAATCATTTGGTCAGGCCCTGCCAAGGCATTAGGGGTGAGTTAATTAAATGTTTGACCAAATATAGCAGGCTAATTTTTAAGGTGATAATTTTGTATGGCCCATGAGTGATGTTATAAATATCTAAATGGCCCTTGGCAGAAAAAAGGTTCCCCACCTCTGGTTTAGGTGATGAAATATCTCAAATTCCATGCCCTCGCCCATTCTGGCCAATGATCTGTTCCCAAGTCTGACTGACAAACAAGTACCTTTCTGAAGCCACCCCAGCTTCATCGGGCACGTGTCTGTCTCCCCTCTGTTAGACCCCTGGGCAGTTACAGCTTTTTGGCAGAGCGGCTCAAATGACACGCCCATAATGTTTGGCCTTCCCTTTGCTCCTTCCGTTATTAATAACGAGTTCATTACAACAGCATCACTCCCAGGACTCGTTTATTGAGCACCCACCTGGCACCCAGCTCTAGGCTAAGGACTAGAAATGAGCAAACAGGTACTGAACTTGAGCTTGCCGTGCTGTGACAGAAGTCTGAATTATTGTGGACAGATAGCAGCATTGTGCTGATGGACTCAAATGGACTCAACATGACAAGAAGCAAGGTCACAGGGTCATGTCATCATTCTTCCATGAGAGACTGCCTCAACCCCAGACAGTGTCCACCTGTGACAGGAACAACTGTGGATCGTTCGGTCATGGTAAGACATTTAAGAAAACAATGATTTGCCAGAAAATGAAGAGAATGCAACTGCAGCCGCAACAGAGCTGCCTTGTTATGTAATAGTTCAATCATAGGACAATCCGGGGCCTCTGGAGGAGTTAGCTAGCCACACCAGCGAAAAGCAAAATGATTTACATCTGGAAGCCACAGCTGGCATGAAAATCAACATTGAATCAGTTCCTTCCTCTAAGTCCATGTTCCATTAGAATAACTACGGTAGGTGACATTTTTCACATTTTAATTGGTGTTTTGCTGATTTTATCAGAATTTCTGCTGATCAAAGCAAAGTGGCTATTTATTTATTTTGCAATGAAGCTAACTGTTCACTGGGAGTTTAATGTACTGTAATGAATTTTAAATATCCTCCCAGTCAGATTACAAAGTGTTTGAATCAAGATGCCCTTGTTACACTTAAAATTATTAATTACTCAAGTGGACAAAAGGCAACTTTCAGATATAAAGTCACATTTCAAATGGATCTGAATTGGGCCAAAATGTTGGGCCTGAATTTAGATGTCAGAAAAATAAAAATGTTTCCCCCTGCAGTCTGCTTAACCCACTCGTACCTGCTTGGTTGTTAGACATATGATAAATACTTTCATTATTAGTTTATCTTCATAGCTCACAGAACAATAAGTTTTTATGTTATTTACACTCCAGTGACTTTGGTTTAATTGGCTTCTTTTATGTTATTTATATAAATATAAATCATACTGGGTTTTAAAGTATTAATGGTGCATTTTATGTTATAATGCTATTTTCATCCAGACTAGCATTCCATAAATGCATACTCTCCAGCTAAGGACTTTTGCAAAATCTACTGCAAGAGTTGAAGCAGTCCTGTTTGGTGTGGCTCAATTGGTTGGAGCATTGCCCCATGCACCAAAAGGTTTCGGGTTCGATCCCTAGTAGGGGTGCATATGGCAGGCAACCGATGGATGTTTTCTCACACATTGATGTTTCTCTCATACATCTATGTTCCCCCCCCCCTCTCTTCTCTCTCTCTTCTCCTCCCTCTCTCTCTCTCTCTCTCTCTCTCTCTCTCTCTCTCTCTCTCTCCCCAAGTATGTAGGGCTGAAATGACATGATGTGTGCAGTTTCTTTAAAAATAATTTGCCAAGCCCTGACCTGTTTTGCTCAGTGGTTAAAGTGTCAGCCCACACCCCGAAGGGTTGCAGGTTCTATTCCCGGTCAAGAGCACATACCTGAGTTGCAGGTTTGATTCCTGGTCCTAGTCAGGGCTCATGCAGGAGGCAATCAATGTGTCTTTCTCACAATGATGTTTCTCTTTCTCTCTCTTCCCCCTCCCTCCCTCCCTTCCTAAAAATCAATGGAAAATATATCCTCGGGTGAGGATTAACAACAACAAAAACAAAGACAAAAATAAATGATGAACGGCATATAAAAGTTAATAAAAGATGTTTTTGAATGGACAAGTGATGTCATTTCAATTGGTTAAAAATTATGTGCCTTAGGGGTGGGGTTGGAGAACAAATAAAGCAATGTGGTAAGTTTAGTAAAACAATAATTGTTTAATGTGATGGAAGTGGTCATTTAGTTTCAGTTTATTTAGGGAAAGTTAGGTACTCATCTGAAGCACAGCCTTGATCTTTATGGTGACAAAGAGGGAGTGAGGTACGAAATACTTCTTGAGTACTCCTTTTTAAATGTCACTCAAACCCGACCCAAACACAGGTTTTCTTATTGAAAGGTGTGTGACGTGAGCTGGCTCATTCACCTTTGTCCCTACCTTAATGTGCTCGGTTTTCAAAGTGCCAAAGAAATTCAGGACAAGATGATTTTATGATTTTGTTTTACAGGGTGAGCCCATTGAAAGAACTCTTGGAATAAAAAATAAATAAAAAATAAACCATCCTTGCTGGAAAGCTTTGGCCAAGTTCTTTAACCTCTCTTGGCCATGGTCGTCTTATTTGTAAAACAGGGATAGTTGTAGCACTTGCATCAGGATTGTTTTGAGAAACAAATGAAATAAGGTATGTGGAGCTCTAGCATAGTATCTTGTTCCTAATAGTTGCTCAATAAATAGTTATTATTTTAATGCAACTTCAGTAGCCTTCCTCTACATAAGTTTGAAAGGGTATCAACAAGTAAGTCATTCTGCTAAATATGGCATGTTTTAAATTCAGATGGAAACTACTGGGGAAGGAACAAATATTTATTTAGTGAGAATGATGTCACCAAAGAGGAGAGATAATGTCTGGCATCTAAAGAAATACAAGAGGAAGGAAGAGGAGAAGGAGGAGGAGGAGGAGGAGGAGGAGGAGGAGGAGGAGGGGGAGGAGGAGGGGGAGGAGGAGGAAAATAAGTACTACACAAGACATTAGAGAAATAGCTTACAGACCAGCGGTTCTCAACCTGTGGGTCACGACCCCTTTGGCAGTCGAACGACTCTTTCACAGGAGTCGCCTAAGACCATCCTGCATATCAGATATTTACATTACAATCCATAACAGTAGCAACATTACAGTTATGAAGTAGCAACGAAAATAATTTTATGGTTGGGTCACAACATGAGGAACTGTTTTAAAGGGCCAGGAGGTTGAGAACTGTTATAGACCATTCTGCTCTCAGAATGAATCGAGTGCTCTGAACAAGGGGGCACGATGATCAGCTGATGGAAAGAAACCTAGAGATAGTTCATGGGGTTCACACTCCACCTGATGACGGGAAATCATAGTCACGGTGGTGAGTGTGGCATATGTTTGCCTTAAATAGCTCTTTCAGTTTACAAAGAACTTACACGTTTTCTCACTTCGTCTTCTCACCAGCCCAGTGATGTGAGTGGTTCAGATGTGATTGTCCCGTGTACAGAGGAAGTCACTGTGTCTCTGGGAAGGAAAGGGGTTTGCCCAAGGCAGAGCTTGTGCCAAATCGCCCTTCCTCAGAAGGAGCCGCCTCAGTGAGCTGTTAAACCTCACAAAGTAGCTAACAATGGATAAAACAATGTATTTCATTCTTACAACCATCCTATGCATAGGTATATGACTATTAACCTCATTTCACAGATAGCGAAACAGAGGCACAGGAAAGTGAAGCAATTTGTACAATAAAATGTAGTTAGTGGGAGACCTGGAATTTGAAGTTGGAAAGTCGGGCTCTGGAATCTACACTTTTTACACTACTCTCTGCTATGACCAGAGCCATAATGATCTGTGGTTCTCAACTTTAGCAAGTATCAGAATCACCTGGAGGGTTTCCTCAGGTGAGGATTAACAAAACAAAAAACAAAACAAAAAACAAACGAACAAAAAGCATTGCTGGTACTCACATCCCGAATTCTGATTCATCAGGTCTGAAGTGAAGCTCTATAATTTGCATTTATTTTATTTATTTATTTTTTTGGTTGATCCTCACCTGAGGATATGTTTTCCATTGATTTTTTATAGAGAGTGGAAGGGACTGGGCAAGACAGAGAGAAACATCTATGTGAGAGAAACACATCTATTGGTTACCTCTTGCATACACCCCGATCAAGCCTGCAACTGAGGTATGTGCCCTCGACCAGAATCAAAACAGCAGCCCCAGCCCTAGCTGGTTTGTCTCAGTGGATAGAGCATCGGCCTGTGGACTGAAAGGTCCCAGGTTCGATTCTGGTCAAGGATACATGCCTGAGTTGCAGGCTCGATCCCCAGTAGGGGGCGTGCAGGAGGCAGCCAATCAATAATTCTCTCTCATCATTGATGTTTCTGTCTCTCTCTCCTTCTCCCTTCCTCTCTGAAATCATTAAAAATATATTTTTTAAAAACTGCAACCCTTCAGTCTATGGGCCAATGCCAATGTTCTAACTACTGAGCAAACCAGCCAAGGCTCTTTTTTAAAAAATATTGATTACTTGATTTTAGAGAGAAAGGAAGGATGGGAAGAGAGAGAGAGAAAGAAGAGAGAAAGAGAGAGAGAGAGAGAGAGATTTGTTGTTCCACTTATTTATGCATTCATTGGTTGATTCTTATATGTGCCCTTTCCTGGCATTGAACCTACAGCCTTGGCATATTGGGGCAATGCTCTAACCAACAGAGCTACCTGGCCAGGGCTGGAATTTGCATTTCTAATAAGTTCCCCACTGGATGCCAATGCTGGAGGTCTGAAGACCATACTTTGAGAACCACTGGTCTAGACTAGAGACACAAACTTTTGATGGCGCAGACACACTGTATATACCACAGGTTCTTTGGCCTATGAAGGAGTGTTGGTCAATATCTGACTTGAGGGGAGGGGACTACACCTGGTGCTCCCAGGAGGCTCATATCGCAAGACTTTTTTTTAACACCCACAACATACCAAGGTGAAGACACTTGTTTGAATGTTTATAAAGGCCCCCCTAGGAAAGCTAATTTGTACAGTTATGGTCATTCTTGGGGATAGTCTGAGGATAGGGGGCAAGGAAAAGCACGTGGATCCCTTGTGATTTTTATAGATGTGCAATTAGTGGAAGTCATTTTCACAGGAAGTCTGGAAATGGACGAGAAAAGACCAGATGGAAGAAATGGGAACATCATTCCTTTCCTTCCATAGCCAGGGTCGACCAGCATTGTAGGAGGGTTGTATGTATTCACATCTCCAGAGCTATGGCTGCTTTCCTGAGATTTTTAGCAATATTATTATTTTAACTAGAAGCCCAGTGCCTGAAATTCATGCACTGCAAGGGGGCTCCCTCAGCCTGGCCTGCGCTCTCTTGCAGTCTGGGACCCCTTGGGGGATGTCTGCCTGCTGGTTTTCTTCTGAATACTTTAAGATGTTCTCTGCCTTTGTTTTTTTGTTTTGTTTTGTTTTGTTTTGTTTTTGTAGTTTCCCTCTAATGCACCCAGGTATTAATTTTCTTTCTCCTTGCAGTCCTCGCAGTCCTCGCAGTCCAGGACCCCTCGGGGGATGTCCGCCTAAGCCGGCAGTCGGACATCCCTCTTGCAGTCCAGGACCCCTCGCTCCTTACCACCCTCCTGCTCGCTGCTCCTTACCACTCAGATCGCTGATCCTTAGCGTTGCCGAGGAGTCGGAAGAGGCTTCCTCCACTGCTGCTGCTCTTGCCAGCCGTGAGCCCAGCTTCTGGCTGAGCAGTGCTCCCCTTCTGGGAGTGCACTGACTACCAGGGGGCAGCTCCTGCATTGGGCGTCTGCCCCCTGGTGGTCAGTGCGCATCATAGTGACCAGTCATTCTGATAGTTTCCTGTAACAGTTGCTTAGGTTTTTATTATATAGATCAGTGATTCTCAACCTTCCTAATGCCATGACCCTTTAATACAGTTCCTCTTGTTGTGGTGACCCCCAATTTCATTGTTACAAATTGAATATAATTAAAGCATAGTGATTAATCACAAAACAATATGTAATTATATATGTATTTTCCGATGGTCTTAGGCGACCCCTGTAGAAGGGTTGTTCGACCCCCAAAGGGGTCGTGACCCACAGGTTGAGAACTGCTGACATAGATGATCAAGGTGG
This sequence comes from Myotis lucifugus, assembly GCF_000147115.1. NCBI lineage: Eukaryota > Metazoa > Chordata > Mammalia > Chiroptera > Vespertilionidae > Myotis > Myotis lucifugus. Next base: position 2,078,530 of record NW_005871252.1, read on the forward strand.
CAGATTGGTTACATTGCCTAGAAATACCCAGACGTGAACTTGTTTATTCATTAGCTAAAGTGTTGCAATGAAAATAACACAGCAATAAAGAATATAATAAGGGGAAACCATGGCTGCGAGACCCCGACCAATGTGTGCCGTGGTTGCAAGCACTAGCAGGGCCTCTGGTCCTTGCACCTGCGTTGCTTCCGGAGCAGTGGGGAGGATGGTGCCGAGTGGCCCCAGACGCACTACGAGTGAGGTCAGAGCAGCCACAGGCTTGGCCCAGGGGCACACTGCTGCCCCCCCCCCCCGCCCCCCGACATGGGGTGGATGGGGTGGATGATCAGACATCAAACCCCTGGAGAACCTGACGCTGCCTTCAGCAGTCGGCCTCCCCTGCTGGTCTTTATAACCAGTGTAAGCGCCCTGGCAATAGCTTTCCTGACCTTGGGCTATTTCTTCAAAATCAAGATTAAGTCACCAGGAATAGCAGAGGACGGGAATACTTTTCTGCTGCTGTTTAATGACTTGGACTTGTGTGTATCAGAGAATGAAACGTTAAAGCATCTCACAAATGACACCATGACTCCGGAAATCACAGTGACCAGTGGGCAGGCAAAGTGTCCACCCCATCGCCACAGGCACTGGGGGATTCAGGCCCTGTTAACATCTCAGGTACAATCACCCTCACCCTGTTCCCACTCACACCCTTTGGAGGGTACTCTTGTAATGTCACTCATCTGTACTCGACCATCTTAGGGCATCAGATTGGACACTCACGCAGGGAAGCCCACGAAGAGATAAACACTACCTTTACCCTGCCAGCTGCTTGGCATGCGGATGACTGTGCCCTTCAGTCACTGTGAGCAGATGGCGTTCGCAGCCTGCATGACGCTCACAGCCAACCCTGGTGTGTTCCCGTCACAGTACAGCCACCGCACTGTGATCCGGACACTTACAGCAATGCCATACTCTGGTACCAGACCTTCCTGACTGCTAGAGATGCCAACACAAACTATGCTCAAGATTACAATCCCTTCTGTGTTATAAGGGAGCCATTGGAAAAGTCTATCACACTTTAATCTCACGCTTACAGTTATTGTTCCAGATGATGACCGTTCATTAATAAATTTGCACCTCACGCACACCAGTTACTTCCTCTTCATGATGATGATAACAAGGTTTTGCTCTCTGGTTATCAAGGGAAAACCTAGCCAATTGCGTCAGAGCACTGAATTTTGTCCTGAGAAGGTTGCTTTGGCTGAGAGAGACTGAGTAAACCGTAAGCACTGCCTGCTGATGCCAGCCTGGGCCTGGACTCTCTGTGAATACATTGTCTTGCAATGTTAGGTTATTCCAGCTGAAGACATTTCAAGCGCCTGTAATTGATTTATACATATTTATAAAAACCTATTCAGAAATTGGTCCACTGATGCATGTGCCTCACACTGGGTGCAGTCCAAACCCCGCAGCCTCCCCTGTGGACTTGGTGGGATGTTCCACGTAGTGCCAGCCGCGATGCCATCTCCCGGCCTCAGAGCAGGCCTTGCTGTCTTTACCAAGATCTCAGGGCAGTTCATTGCCGGAGGGGTTGAGGTTTGCTTCGGTTGGAAACAGTCTGCACCTTTGACATGATATTGCATTTCCCAAGCCACCAACCCATTTTGTGGATTTTACGTGTCTGTGGCTTAATAATCATAGTACCAATAATACCCTTTTCTCTGTTTTGCTTTCAAGGAAACAAACATATCTTTCTAAGATTTCTTTTGAAAAAAATAGTCACATTGTAATACGACTCTAGTTATTAAGACAGACTTGTGCTTTCAAAATCTTGAGTAAAATGTTGAATATTTTTTTAAAAGAATATAATAAGGACTTTGAGCTATTATGCTCTGTTGTTTAATATTGAATGTAGTTATCCAAACTTCTCCCTGTTTTATGCATTTATGACCCTTCATACAAAAACATACTACACTAACAGTTATGGTTGACTACATTGTTCATTTGGGACAGAAATTAAGTCTGACATGGCAGTGATCTGACTGCATAGAGATCTGGTGCCTTGCTGCCACCCGGCCTGGAACCCAGCGACCTTTGCCCACTGGTACCCTCAGCACTGCTTGCCCCAGGGGCCTTTCATCGAGGCACTTGTCTTCGCCAGGTTCCACAAAGCTCCGAGAGGGACATCTGTCCTCTGCCAGCTTGGCCGAGGGTCCAAGGCACTGAATTTAACAGAAGAACTAAGCACTTGGCAGGGAATAAAACTTTGAACCCAGGACTGTCTGTTGCTTATCAATATCTCAGTCAGGAATAATCTCATTTAGGGAGGATTTTCTGGAGGAGAGAACATCAATCCCACACAATGTAGTATTCTGTATCACTGGGGTTGACCAGATCACCAAAAAAACAGGACTTTAGTTGGCATCATTTTGGCCACCTCCCCTTCTCACCGAGTTGCTTACACTAAATTGCATTTCTTTCAGCCATGTGCCACTGGCTTTCATCAGGCAGCATTAAAAAGAAAGGGCTGAAAGACTTTATACTTATTACTTTTGCTTTTGGGTTATTGAAATACATTGCCCATTACTTTACACATGTAAACGTTCAATCTTTATATTTATAAAATGTTTCAAACTTACAGAAAGTAATAGACCCAAAGTAGTCGTGAAACATTTACTTTTTGCCGTATCTGTTTCATTTTGAAAAAGAAATAGAATGTTTTAATTACAGTTTACCATCCCCCCCCCCCAACTCCTTTCCCTTCCCGATTCTCTAGAAATAACCTCTGTCCCAGAGTTTGTATATATCTTTCCTGTCCATATTGTGTGTGCTGTTAGTGCACGGCCAAGTATCTACAAACAATATGTAATCTTGCTCAGGAGGTTTCCTAAAGTTCCCATTAAGTGTCATATAGCACATCTATATTTGCATACAGTGGGCTCTTCGTGAAGAGATTTGTGAGAAACGTGTGTTGGGTGTGATGCTGAGCATGTTTTTCTCATGGACACCATGGAACATGTATGTGGAACTCTGTGCAGTGCTGGTTGGGAATCTGAACTCTCATTTGTCCACTGTCATTTGTCTGTTTACTTCATCTGAATAGTTCCTTACCTTATTTTCCCCCTGCCTACATTTATTCATTAATTTCTTGAAGCTTGTTGCATTTATGTTTTTGTATCAAGATCCCTTTTTTCTTATATTTTTGAGCTCCACTTCTTCCTCTCCCATTCAATGCCTCCTCCAGTTACATACTAGTTACCAGCAGGCACTCACACTCACCCCCTTGAGCACTGAACCCATGACAATAGGCAGGGTTTACTATATGCTAAGCAAGACATTATTTAGCAAAATAAATTTGATAAGCCTAAATCCAGATGCATTATCTGTCAATATCCAAGAAAATAGGGACAAAATGTGCAATGGTTTCTATGTTAAAATACTTCCTCCCAGGAGTGGGCCCCTGTAGTTTATTCCCCTGTCCAAAAGTTGTTTTCAGTAGTAGAAACAGCCTTAGGATAGTAGGCTGATGAGCACACATAGCAATATTTTTATAATTCAGAGCCAAGATGATAGCACAGCAAAGGAGCAGAAGCCTGAGGAAGCTATTAACAATTTAAGAATTTACCATTTCCAGTTAGTACAGGAATGTTAATTCCATTTCCAAGGAGAAGCATAAAAATGGCATGTCTTAGGACTCTTAGAGATATACTTTGTATAGTAGAATATTAAAATCTCAGACTTTGGTGTTTTTACCCTTTGAGATTTGCTAAGTTTCCCTCCACCTTATAGTTAAGCACAACTCTGGGATAGTTTTTAAAGGCAGTCATTCCAAATGCATCTGAACTCATCTCCTTGGAGTTACAATGGCCACCTTGAATGGCTGTGTTAGCCTCAAGATAACCAAGTGATCCCCAAAATTTAGGCAAGAGACAAAAGTAGTTATACATTCATTTTAGTATGAAAGAGCATTTTTGAACAGGATAGAAATGTTTAATCAAATAGGGGTAAGTTTCTACAAGACATACAGATAAATGAGTATCTATAATTGTTTTTTAAATAACAAAAAATTATGAATTTTAATATCATATTGATATTCACCCATGTGTTCAACTCAGGCTCTCTGTTTTCATATTCAGCACATCATAGCTCTAATATCTGCACAGATTATTGTGTTGTTAAGTAATACAGCTTTCTTTATGAATATACCGATCATACTACCTTATTCATTTATCCATATGTGCATATACTTATAGATTAAGATATTTACTGAGTTCATTGAACTGCAGATGCTTAGGTACTAGAAATACAGAGATGATGAGGTCTCTGTCATGCTTTCAGGAAACTGGCATCTTTTTGGTAAGTGAAAGAATTATAAGCAAGTCATTATAGTAAAATGTTATAACTGATATTGTTGATTTATATAAAAATGTATGGAAATACTGATAAGTAAATTAGTCCTGCCAGAAACCATCAAAGGCTGTAGAAACAGAGGTTGCATTTGAATAAGGGTAGTTTAAAATAGCATTCCCTGACTCCCCAGAACAGATTTAATCTTCCTTGATCTCTCTCCCCAGAATACTGTATGCCTATCTCCATTAGTAAGTATTATTGTATTTCATTATAGTTAACAAGAGGCCCGATGCACAAAAATTCGTGCAAGAGTAGTCCTTCCTTCTCCTGGCTGCCAGCACCAGCTTCCCTCTGGCACCCAGGACCCGGGCTTCCCTCCTCCGACCACTGGCAGGCACCTGGGACCTGGGCTGCTTCCCTCCAGCCCCGGCTTTGTCAGAAGGACATCCGGAATAATGTCCAGAAGACATCCAGCCTAATTAGTGTATTAATCTTTTATTATTATAGACTAGAGGCCCGGTGCACAAAAATTTGTGCACTCGGGGGGTCCCTCAGCCTGGCCATTGCCCTCTCGCAGTCTGGGACCCCTCGTGGGATGGCCACCTACTGACCTAGGTCCACTCCCTGGGGGATTGGGTCTAAGCTGGCAGTCAGACATCCCTCTGGTGGTCAGTGTGTGTCATAGTGACCAGTCATTCCCAGTCGTTCTGCTGTTAGGGTCAATTTGCATATTACCCTTTTATTATATAGGAGTGCCTGGTCAGCCTGGGTGAGGGGCTGATGGCTGTTTGCAGGCTGGCCACAGCCTCTTCAGTGTGGGGGTCCTTCCTGGGGTGCCTGGCCAGCCTGGGTGAGGGGCTGAGGGCCGTTTTCAGACTGGCCACACCCCCTTCAGAGTTGGGGGGGTCCTGCTGGGGTGTCTGGCCAGTCTGGGTGAGGGGCTGATGGCTGTTTGAAGGCTGGTCAAGCCCCCCAGCAGGGAACCTCACCCCATTAGGGTGTGGCCAGCCTGGGTGAGTGGCTGATGGCTGTTTTCAGGCTGGCCAGAGCCCCTTCAGGGTGGGGGTACCCCATGGGGTGCCTGGCCAGCCTTGGTGAGGGGCTGATGGCTGTTTGCATGCTGGCCACAGCCCCTTCAGGGTGGGGGGTCTTGCTGGGGTGCCTGGCCAGTCTGGGTGAGTGGCTGAGGGCCATTTTCAGGCTGGCTAAGACCCCAGCAGGGACCCTCACCCCATGAGGGTGTGGCCAACCTGGGTAAGGGGTTGATGGCTGTTTGCAAGCTGGCCACAACCCCCAGCCACCCAAGCTCCCAGTGGAGGCTGGCTGAAAGCAGGTATCTGGGATTTATTTGTCTTCTATAATTGAAACTTTGTTGCCATAAGCGGAGGCCACAGCCAGCTCAGGGCTGGCGGGAAGCTTGGCTTCCCCCATTGCCCTGGCAACCAAGCCTCTTGCTTGCTCCAGCTCCGTGGCTGCTGGCCGCCATCTTGGTTGGGTTAATTTGCATATAGTCGCTCTGATTGGCAGGTGGGCGTGGCTTAGGGCGTAGCAAAGTTACAGTCAATTAGCATCTTTGTCTTTTATTAGTGTAGATGGCTCCCATATCATTCTACTCTACTAGATAGAGCTCCTTAAGGAAAGAAAAAATATTTGATTCAACTTTGTATCCTTAGTACCTAGCACAGTACAGAAGCTCAATAAATTGTTTGTTGAATGAATAAACAATGAGTCAAAGAAATCTCAAGAGATATTTTAAAACATTTTTAACTAAATAAAACTGAAAACAATTAGCAAAATTTGTGGACTGTAGCAAAAGCAATGATTAGAGGAAAACTTGTAACATTGAATGCATATATTAGGAAAGAAGCTAGATCAAAAATTAACCATCTAAGATTCCTCCTTAGGAAACTGGAATAAAGAGAGCAAATTAAATGCAAACATTTCCCTAAGGAGTGAGTGATTTGAACTCCACATCAGGCACTCCTAACTTTAGCTCATTCTCAGGAGACACAAGCCCCCCAAATCACCTGGCTTTGAAAACCAATGGGGAATATGTCCAGGAAAAATATAGCAATGCAGGGAAAGGAAAACACACACAGACTCACCTGACATAGAAGCCAGTGCAAAAACACCAGAGAGAAAAGTGCGTAGACACAGGTGCACGAGTCCCACTTACAAATGTTGCAACACCTGCTGGAGAGGCAGGAGGCAGCTGGACTCTCCCTGGGAAAGAAAACATTGGCAACAGCCATTTTTGAGATCTAGTTCTGCTGTGCTGATGCCAGCATTGGTGGATGCCATTCTGAGACCTTCCTTCTACCCTGCTAGTGCCAGTGGGTATGCCCTGCTGAAAGCCCTGCCCACCCTTATGTTTCAGTCAGCCAGCTACACCGAGGTCAGCCCCACTCGATGCTCCTACAGCAACAGAAGGACAACACGGGACAACCCTCAAGCACCTGGCTTTGGTGGCCAGAGGCGAGTGTGTTGCTGGGCCTCAGAGGATATCTCCTATATAAGACCACTTCAAGGCCTGGAGATCTACCTAATACAGAGAAATGAACATAGGATGTTAGGTGATACGGGAGACAGCAGATGTTCCAAACAAGAGAACAAGACAAAGCCTCAGAAAAAGAACTAAATGAAATGAAAATAAGCAATCTACCTGATAAGGGGATCAAAGTAATGGTATGAAGATGTTCACTGAACTCAGGGAAAAGGATGGATGAACACAATAAGAGCTTCAAAAAAGAAATAAAAAAAATATAAGAAAGTACCAATCAGAGCTGAACAATACACTAACTGAAATGAGAAATTCACTAGAAGGAATCAACAGCAGATTAGATGAGACAAAAAAAATGGATCAGTGATCTGGATCAGTGATCTGGACCACAGAGTAGTGACAATCACCAAAACAACAACAACAAAAATTTAATGAAGATAGTTAAGGGTCCCACAAGGATATGGGAGAGAGAGAGAGAGAGAGGGAGAAAAAGAAAACTTATTTGAAGAAATAATAGCTGAAAACTTCCCTAACCTGTGGAAGGAAATAGACATTTAGGTTTAGGAAGCACAGAGATTCCCAAACAAGATGAAACCAAAGATATCCACACAAAGACACAGCATAATTAAAATGTCAAAACTTAAAGAGGAAATCTTAAAAGCAACAAGAGAAAAAAGCAAATAGTTATGTACAAGGGAACCACCACCAGACTATCAGCTGACTTTTTAGCAGAAAATTTTCAGACCAGAAGGAAGTGGCACAATATGGTCAAAGTGCTGTAAGAAAAAAACCAAAAGCCTACAATCAAAACTACTCTGCCCAGAGGGTTATCATTGAGAATTGAAGAAAAGAGAGTTTCCTAGACAAGTAAAACCCGAAGGAGTTCATCACCACTAAACTGGCTTCACAGGAGATATTAAAGGGACTTCTTTAAGTGGAAAAGAAAAGGCCATCACTAGAAATAAGAAAATATATGAAAGAAAAAAAAATCTCACTGATAAAAGCAAACATAGTAAAGGTAATAGGTCAACTACTTATAAAACTAGTATGAAGGTAAAAATAGTAAAATCATCTATATCTACAATAATTAGTTAAATAAATAAAAAGTTATAAAATATGATGGCAAAAACATAAAATGTGGTGGTACTGGTGTTAAAATGCAGTGTTTTTAGAATGTGTTTGAACTTAAGTGACCATCAACCAATTGCTATATACATAGGTTGTTATTGTGAAACCTGATGGTAACCACAAATCAAGTACCTATACTAGATACACCAAAAAATGAAGAGAAAGAAATCCAAACATAACACTAAATAAAGTCATCACACGTGAAGAGAGCAGAGAAGAAGAAATGAACAGATAACTACAAAAACAACCAGAAAACAATTAACAAAATGGCAATAAGTACATATCCTATATAATAAAAGCCTAATATGCAAATCGACCGAACAGCAGAACGACTGGTTGCTATGATGCGCACTGACCACAGGGGGCAGACGCTCAACACAGGAGCTGCCCACAGGCCCCAGGCCAGCCAAGGTGGGTGCCAGTGGGGCCCCCCAATCACCCCACCAGTCACCCCGCAGATTAGCCCCGATCACCAGCCAGGCCTAGGGACCCTACCCATGCACGGATTCCATGCCCCAGGCCTCTAGTGTATCAATAATTATTTTAAATGTAAATGGACTAAATACATAGGGTGGCTGAATGGATAAAAATATGAGACTCATATATATACTGCCTACAAGAGACCCACTTCAGGTCTAAAGATATACACACAGTGAAAGTGAATGAATGGAGAAAGATATTTTATGCAAATGGAAATGAAAAGAAAACTGGGATAGCTTTTGTCTACCAGAGAAAAAAGACCTTAAAACAAAAACTGTAACAAGACACAGAAGGCCATTACATAATGATAAAGGGATCAATCTAGCAAGAGGACATAACACTTATAAATATCTATGCACCCTATATAGGAACAAATAAATACATGAATAAAAAATTAACAGACACTAAAGGATAAATTGACAGTATTACAGTAATAGTAGGGGACTTTAGCACCCTACTTATATCAATGGATAGATCATCTAAACAGAAAATCTATAAAGAAACATTGGCCTTAACCGATACATTAGACCAGATAGTCTTAGCAGATATAAATGGAGTATTCCATCCCAAAATAGCAGAAACACATTCTTTTCAAGTGTACATGGCACATTCTCCAGGATAGGTCATATGTTAGTTCACAAAACAAATTTCAATAAACTTAAGATAATTAAAATAATATTAAGCAACTTTTCCAACCACAACAGTATGAAACTAGAAATGAATTATATGGAGCACAAACATATGGAGACTACAAAACATGCTACTAAACAATCAATGGGTCAATGAAGAATCAAAGAGGAAATTAAAAAATACATTGAGAGAAATAAAAATGGAAACACGGTATTCCAAAATCTATAGGATGCAGCAAAAGCAACTGTAAAACAGAAGTTTATAGCAATGCAGGTCAACCTTAAGAAACAAACAAAAAATTCAAGTAAACAATCTAATCTTACACACAAAGGAACTAGAAGAAGAAGAACAAACAAAAAATGTTAGTAGAATAAAGGAAATAATAAACATTAGAGTGGAAATAATGAAATAGAGACTAAAAAACAACAGAAAACATTAGTGAAGCTAACAGTTGGTTTCTTGAAAAGATAAACAAAATTAATGGCCTTTAGCCAGACTCATCAAGAAAAAAAGAGAGATGACCCAAATAAAAAAATCAGAAATAAAAGAGGAGACATTAAAACCAATACCACAAAGGATTTAAAAAGAATACTATGAACAATTATACACAAACCAATTGGATACCCTAGAAGAAATTGATTAATTTCAAAAACATACAATCTTCCAAGACTGAATCAGGAGGAGATAGAAAATCTGAACAGACTAATTACTAGTAATGAAATTAAATCAGAAAAAAAAGCTCCAACCAACAAAACTCCAGGACCAGACATCTTCACAAGTGAATTCTACCAAATATTTTATTTATTTATTTATTTATTTATTTATTTATTTATTTATTTATTTTGTGTTGGCTGTTGTCATTTTTTTATTTGACAGTCTAAGGGAAAAGAGGTCAGTGCCCCTGACAAAATAGTCAGGTATTGCGTATTTTATAAATTCTTGTGGCACATGGGCTGAAAATCGCTGTTCTAGGATGAACTGCAAACTGTGTTCACTGGAGCCCCTGTCAGGGGCCCCAACTGGTAAGAGTTGTTTTTTTTTAATTTCTTTATTAATTAAGGTATTACTTATGTGTCTTTATCCCCCCATTACCCCCCCCCGACTCATGCCCTCACCCCCCTGTTGTCTGTGTCCATTGGTTAGGCTTATATGCATGCATACAAGT
>NW_005871252.1:2089371-2094060 GCF_000147115.1 Myotis lucifugus
TAGTTGATTATTCCCCTTTAACCTCCACCCTTCACTACCTTCCCTCTGGGGGTTTGACAGTCTGATCAATGCTTCTCTGTCTCTGGATCTGTTTTTGTTCATCAGTTTATGTTGTTCATTATATTCCATAAATGAGTGAGATCATATGATATTTATCTTTCTCTGACTGGCTTATTTCACTTAGCATAATGCTCTCCAGTTCCATCCATGCTGTTGCAAATAGTAAGAATTCCTTCTTTTTTACCGCACCATAGTATTCCATTGTGTAGATGTACCACAGTTTTCTAATCCCCTCATCTGCTGTTGGGCACTTAGGCTGTTTCCAAATCTTAGCTATGGTGAATTGTGCTGCTATGAACATAGGGGTGCATATATCCTTTCTGATTGGTGTTTCTAGTTTCTTGGGATATATTCTTAGAAGTGGGATCACTGGGTCAAATGGGAGTTCCATTTTTAGATATTTGAGGAAACTCCAACTGTTCTCCACAGTGGCTACACCAGTCTGCATTCCCATCAGCAGTGCATGAGGGTTCCTTTTTCTCTACATCCTCGCCAGCACTTGTCGTTTGTTGATTTGTTGATGATAGCCATTCTGACAGGTGTGAGATGGTACCACATTGTCGTTTTGATTTGCATCTCGGATAATTAGTGACTTTGAGCATGTTTTCATATGTCTCTTAGCTTCCTTCTGTCTTCTTTAGAAAAATATCTATTTAGATCCATTGCCCATTTTTTGATTGGGTTGTTTATCTTCCTTTTGTTAAGTTGTATGAATTCCCTGATTAAACCCTTATCAATGATAACATTGGCATATATGTTCTCCCATGCAGTGGGCTTTCTTGTTGCTTTGTTGATGGTTTCTTTTGCTGTGCAAAATCTTTTTATTTTTATATAGTTCCCATTTGTTTATTTTCTCTTTAGTTCCCATTGCCCTACGAGCAGTATCAGTGAAGAAATTATCTCAGCATATGTCTGAGATTTTGCTGCCTGTGGATTCCTCTAGTATTTTTATGGTTTAAGTCCTTTATCCATTTTGAGTTTGTTTTTGTGTATGGTGTAAGTTGGTGGTCTACTTTCATTTTTTTGCTTGTATATGTCCAATTTTCCCAACACCATTTATTGAAGAGACTGTCTTGACTCCGTTGTATGTTCATGCTTCCTTTGTCGAATATTAATTGAACATAGTGTTTTGGGTCGATTTCTGGGTTCTCTATTCTATTCTATTGATGTATATGTCTGTTCTTGTGCCAATACCAGGCTGTTTTGAGAACAGTGGCTTTGTAATACAACTTGATATCTGGTATTGAGATACCACCTACTTTGTTCTTCTTTCTCGGGATTGCTGCAGCTCTTCAGGGTCTTTTTTATTCCAGATGAATTTTTGGAATAAATTCATCTAGGTCTGTGAAATATGCCATTGGTATTTTAATGGGAGTGCATTGAATCTATAGATTGCTTTGGGTAGTATGGACATTTTGATGATGTTGATTCTACCAATCCATGAACATGATATGTTCTTCCATCTGGGAACTTTAATACACCACTGACATCACTGGATAAATCCTCTACCAAATATTTAAAGAAGAGTTAATGCCTATGCTTCTCAAACTATTACAAAAAAATTGAAGAGGGAAGAACATTTCCAAACTTATTCTACAGAGCCAGCATTACCTCGATACTAAAACCAGACAAAAATACCACCAAAAAAGTTACAGGCCAATATCCCTGATGAAGATGGATACAAATATCCTTAGCAAAATATTAGCAAACTGACCCTAATCAGTTTGGATCAGTGGTAGAGCGTGGGGCCTGCAGACCAAAGAGTCCCAGGTTCACTTCCAGTCAAGGGCATGTACCTTGGTTGCAGGCTTCTCCCCGGCACAGGCCCTACTGCAGGAGGCAACCAATAGACGTGATTCTCTCTATCTTTTCCTCTCTCTTTCATTCTCTCTAAAAATCAATGGAAAAATATCCTCGGGTGATGATTAAAAAAAGGGGGGAAAAAAAGCAACCTACTGGCCATTGGGTGTGACTCAATGGTTGAGGGTCAACCAATGAAGCAGGAGGTCATGGTTATACTCCCCACCAGAACACGTACCCAGGTTGTGGGCTCAAACCCCAGTAGGGGTCATGCAGGAGGCTGGCAGTCAATGATTCTCTTTCATCATTGATGTTTCTATCTCTCCCCCCACTCCCTTCTTTTCTGAAATCAATAAAAATATATCTTTTTTTAAAAAATAAAGATTGGATTATCTAAAAAAAGTCAATCTGTTGAATGGGAGTAGATATTTGCAAGTGATATATCTAATAAGGGATGATATCCAAAATATATAAAGAACTCATATAACTCAATATGAAAAATACCCCAAGCAATTTAATTTAAAAATGGGCAGAGTACCTGAATAGACATTTTTCCCAAGAAGACATACAGATAGCCAACAGACACATGAAAAGATGCTCAACACCACTAAGCAAATCACAACCACAATGAGATATCACTTCACACCTGTCAGAATGGCTATTATCAAAGACAACATATAATAGATGTTGGCAAGGATGTGGAGAAAAGAGAACCTTTGTGCATTGTTTGTGGGAATGTAAATTGGCATAGCTACCATGGAAAACAGTGTAGAGGTTACTAAAAAAATTAATACCAGAACTGCCACATTTCCCAGCAATTCCACTTTTGGGTATTTATCTGAAGAAAATGAAAATACTAATTTGAAAAGATATATGCACCCCATGTTCATTACAGCATTATTTATAACTAGGGGCCCAGTGCATGAATTCATGCACTTTGAAAGGAACTGTGGGCTGCGAGGCTGCAGTGGGCACAGGGGTGGGTCCATCCTCCGAACCTCTGCCCAGCCCCTCCCACTTTGGCCCCCAGTCCCCTCTCTGCCAGCAGCCCCACTCCTGCTGCTGCCACTCCCATGTGCTGACAGCACCAGCCCCCTTGCACTGGCTGACAGTGTGGAGTGATTGGGGCTGGCTCCAGCAGTGGGTGCGAGAGGCGACTACTGGCCCTGATTGCCCCTCAGGAGCAGGGGGAGGTGGAGAAGCCCTGAGGGGCAATTGGGGCTGGCAGCTGCCGCTCGCACCTGCTGATGGTGCCGAGTGATCAGGACTGGCACTGGGTTCCAGCAGTGGGTTCAAGTGGCAGCTCCAGCACTGACTGCAGGTGCGAGCAGGGCCAGCACTGGCAATGGGTGTGAGTGGCTGCTCCGGCGCCAGCAGCAGGTGCAAGCACCGGGTGGGACCGCGCACGTGGGAGCAAAGAGTTTTCAGTAACCACCAGAAGTTCCCCCAATGACAGTGACTGGCACTCCACCTTGGTCTGGAGCCCCTACTCACCTGCTCCATCATCCCGCTGTGGCCAAAGCCTGCCATGTTCCACACCCGCCCCCTGGTAGTCAGCAACTGGTTTTTCGGTTGTTCCACTTGTTCTGCCATTTGGTCTATTTGCATATTAGCCTTTTATTATATAGGACTAGAGGCCCAGTGCACAAAAATTTGTGCAATCCGGGGGGGAGGGAGGGGGGTCCCCCAGCCCGGCCTGTGCCCTCTCGCAGTCTGGGACCCCTCGGGAGATAATGACCTGCTGGCTTAGGCCTGCTCCTGGGTGGCAGAGCGCACGCCCAATCCCTAGGTGCAGCCCCTGGTCAGGCTCAGAGCAGGGCCGATTGGGGAGTTGGGGCGCTGCCCAGTCATGCACAGAGCAGGGCGGATCGGGAGGTTGCGATGCCACCCTCAGTCACGCTCAGGGCAGGGCCCATCAGGGGGGTTCGGGAGCTCCCCCCTGTCACTCACAGAGCAAGGTGGATCAGGGGGTTGGGGCGCTGCACCCTGTCACACTCAGGGCAGGGCCAATGGGGAGGTTATGGCTCTACCCTGTCACACACAGAGCAAGGCCCGTGGAGGGGGGTTGGGGCACCGCCCTCTATCACCCACAGAGCATGGCCGATCAGGGGGTTGGGGGCGCTGCCACTGTCACACTCAGGGCAGGGCCGATGGAGATGTTATGGCTCTACCCTGTCACACACAGAGCAGGGCCCGTGGGGGGTGGGGGGGGTTGGGGCACCGCACCCTGTCACACACAGAGCCGCAGGGCGATCAGGGGGTTTGGGCGCTGCCCCCTGTCACACTGATCCCGGTGCCGGGAGGCCTCGCTGCTCCGCTGATCCCGGTGCTCAGAGGCATATTACCCTTTTACTATATAGGATAGAGGCCTCGTGCACGGGTGGGGGCTGGCTGGTTTGCCCTGAAGGGTGTCCTGGATCAGGGTGGGGGTCCCCACTGGGGTGCCTGGCCAGTCTGGGTGAGGGGCTGAGGGCCGTTTTCCGGCTGGCGGGTGACTGAAGCTCCCAACCACTCCTTTTTTTCTTTTTTTATTCTGGGCCAACTTTAGCTCTGAGGCCTCGCTGCTGAAAACATTGATACAATGTTGCGGTCCGGCTGGCTGAAGCCCGGCTGACTAACGCCGGTTTCTAGGGTTTTGTTTAGCTTCTATATTTGCAACATAGTTGCTTAGAGTTGCAGCTGAGAGGCCGGCAAGTCAGGCGGGGAACATTGGAGTTCGCCATCACTGGAGCAAGCAAGCCTCCCTGCTCGCTTCAGTGCATGGCTGCCGGCCGCCATCTTGCGCTGACAGTTAATTTGCATAAGGATATGCTGATTAGCCAATGGGAA
>NW_005871252.1:2095869-2098566 GCF_000147115.1 Myotis lucifugus
AACTTCCATTTATAAAATAAACTAGAGGCCCTTTGCACGAAATTTGTGCATGGGGGCAGGTGTCCTTAGCCTGGCCTGCACCCTCTCCAATCTGGGACCCCTCAGGAGATGTCTGACTGCCAGACATCCCTCTCACAATCTGGGACCACTGGCTCCTAACCGCTCACCTGCCTGCTTGCCTGATCGCCCCTAACCTCCTTTGCCTGCTGGCCTGATTGCCCCCTAACCATTTCCCTGCTGGCCTGATCACTGCCTAACTGCTCTCCCCTGCTGGCCTGATTGCCCCCTAACTGCTTGCTCCCCCATACCGGCCTGATCTCGTGCCTGACCACCTCTGCCTCCGGCCCCCGCCACTGTGGCTTTGTTCAGAAGGAAAGGCAGGACGACCGGAAAGATGTCTGGTCGATCTGGTCTAATTAGCATATTACCCTTTTATTAGTATAGATAAGTCATGGAGATTGAATGTACAGTATAGGGAATATAGTCACTAATATTGTAACTAGAGGCCCAGTGCACAAAATTTGTGCACGGGGGAGGGTGGTCCCTCAGCTCCGGCCTACAACGATGCCAATGTCCCCTCCCGGCTCTGGCCAGAGGCCCCTCCTCTCCCTCTGCGGGGCCAAGGGGCGGACACTGGGTTCGCATTGCTGAGGCGACACCACCAGCAACCCGCACTGGCTGCTATGGGTGCCACCATCTTTGTTGTGGAGTGATGGTTTATTTGCATATTACTCTTTTATTAGATAGGATAACTATGTGTGGTAACAGATGGTTACTAGACTTGGTGTGGTGATCATTTTGTATGATATTTAAATGTTGAATCACTATGTGTACACTGAAACTAATATAATACTATATGTCAACTATGCTTCAATAAAAGAGAAATTAGAATAATTTATTACTCTAAAAAGTGTCAATTATAAGGAAAGATTAAGCATTTAGGTTGTATTTCATGTACAAACAGTTCATTGGGTAATCAAGTAGCCCTAGGTAATGAGTGATATTTCTTTACAGAAAATTTCCACATAATAGAAGTATAAAGAATAATATAATTAGAAATTCAGCATTTTAACCTCCAATTAACAGTAGATTGGGGCAATAATCATCAATGGATAAAACCATTAGATGACATTTTATTGTAAACTTTCCACTGGAAGCAGTAGACTACCATGCCCCAAACCTATTGATTAATCTTAGCATCAGACAGTGCATGCCTCCTGACAGGCCTCCAGCTACAAAGTATTGTTTATGACCTATAAAGTACTGTTTATGATCTGAACCAGAATCTAATAAAATCTTTAAAACTAACTTCAATTTGGAGAAGATATGAGAATTAATGAATAACCAATTAACACTATAAAGAAGTGAACAGACAAATCCCAAATTGTGGATCTTCTGTAGGACAATACATTTGATTTCTTCACAAGTCAATTACCTGAAAAAAAGGGGAAAAAAATAAAGGGGAGGGAGGAGAGACAATTCTAAATTGAAAGACTTTAGATAATTAAATATAATATGTGGACCTTCTTTGGGTCCCATAAAACCAAACGGAAAAGCATTTTAAATACCTAGGAAAATCTGAACATGTCTAAGTTTTATATGATACCAAGAAAATGTATGTTTACTTATGTGTGTAAAAATGGTAATATGGTTATGAAAGGGAATATCATATTTTCTAGATATGTACACTCAAGTATTTAGACCTGGAATGACATGATGTCTGCATTTTCTTTAAAATAATTTGCCAAGACCTGGCCAGTTTTCTCAGTGGTTAGGGTTTCAGATTCAATTCCTGGTCAAGGGCACGTACCTGGGTTGCAAGTTTGATCCCAAGTCCCAGTCAGGGCATGTATGGGAGGCAACCAACTGATGTGTCTCTCTCACATTGATGTTTCTTTCTCTTTCTCTCTCCCTTTCCCTTCTACTCTCTCTGAAAATCAATAGAAAAAATATCCTCAGTTGAGGGTTAACAAAAAATAATAATGTGCCAAAAGATGAGGAGGTGGGGGAATAGAGAGATAGAAGAGGAGAAGGAAAGGAGGGGAAGGAGGAAGAGGAAGAAGAGGAGATAGAATAACAACAGATATGATAAAGATGGAAAGCAAGAAAAATGGGAAATTAATCATGGCTATAAAAATAATATTTCTCTAAACTGAAGAAAGACTCAAGTGCTGATGACATCCCTCAAGAATTAATATATCATGTAAACACAGAAAATGTGTACTTGTTTGGGGGAAATTAACAAGCTTGAGTATGGATATGTATTATTATTTTTAGCCAACAGAGAATATCTATTCCTTGCAAATAATTCCTAAACTTTTACTGTAATTGACAGTTACAAAGAACTATTGTTTTTTTTATAGTGATAGTGTTGTGGAATTTTGATTTTCAAATTTATCTTATTGGATTTCTCTCTCTCTCTCTCTCTCTCTCTCTCTCTCTCTCTCTCTCTCAAAAAATATTTTTTTTTTTCGGTGGGGCTTTTTAAAAAAGAAAAAGACAGTGAGATCGTGAGAGATATAGTCCACACATAGATTTTTCTCTCTCTGGAGAGAAAAGAGTGTGTGTCTCTAGAGATATGGAGAAAACCCCCCCACAAAAGAGACACACGCGCGTGTTTTTTTTTTGGAGAGATTCTTTGGAGAGAACACACACAAGCAGTGCGAGAAAAAGCCCACTATATGTGTGTGGATATAT
>NW_005871252.1:2099782-2104397 GCF_000147115.1 Myotis lucifugus
ACTAGCCCTCTCTCCTTGTCAGCTGGAAACAAGATGAGACCAGCCTTTATTTTCTAGGCCTTTCTAGTGTCTAGAGCTTCTGCATGGGAAATTCTTTCAACCTGAAGTGAGGAAGGGGAGTCCGGTTAGTTTACCTGCATCAGGTGGCTTGAGGCACGCTTGTTTGCCCTAAAGCAAGGCTATTCCTGGGCTTGGTATGTGAGGTCTTTATGAAAGGTGCCTGACTGTCTCACATCACTGTAGATGTTTGTGCTGTATCCCTTGCAATGAATTAGAGTTATATCTGAAGTTGTGCCATAAGCAAGTTTTGGCAGATGTGTAACCTGGACTTTCATTTTATACACATTAATTGGAGATCAATGATGAACACCTAACACAGTGTCTAGCAGTGGTTTTCAGAGTTTAATGTAGGAATCGTGTCAACATGCCGATAGGGTCTGGGGTAGACACTTGAATTCGCATTTCTAAGAAGCTCTAGGTCTGTGGATGTGGCTGGTTTGGGGAACCACACTTAAAGTATCAGCAGTGAATGGCATATGCTTGGGACTCAATAAATATTTGTTGACTGAGTCCTTTTCTGTTCTAACCTCCAGAAATGTGGGACCTCCTGTAGAGGCACACGCTTCCTCTTTAGTGTCTGTGTTAGACAGTGAGGAATTTTTACTGGAAAGCTGTCTATCAAGCTACTGTGTTTCACTTACTTCCACCCTCACCCCAAAGTTCTACTCACACAGTTTCATATAGCCAACATCATTTTGTGCAACCTGACCTGGTCACCCTCTCCCAGCCCAATGTAGCATAGTTACCTGTCTCTGCACCTGTAAGATGCCCCACTGGAGCTGCAGGTCACATCACAGGCAAAGCCAAGAGGGAAACGGAAGGTGCTTTATGTAAAACCAGCTTTCCCCCAGAGCCACAGCCCCTTTCCTACTCTGGGGTAGTGATTTGCAGGAGCACTAAGTTGGTTCACAAAACTTAACAAACCAAAAAGTAAAAATCTAGCTTCACATGGACTCTAATACAGAGGTGCCCTAAACAGAGCAAGGACTAAAAGTTAACTAGACAGGTCCTGGCTGGGTGGCTCAGTTGGTTGGAATGGTGTCCTGTACACCAAAAAAGGTTGCGGGTTTGATTCCCAACTGGGTCACATACCTAGGTTGCGGCATGTATGGGAGGCAACAGATCGATGTTTCTCACACTCTTCCTCTCTCTCTCTCTCTCTCTCTCTCTCTCTATATATATATATATATATATATATATATATATATATATATATATATATATCTTCAGGTGAGGACTTAAAAAAGTTAATTAGACTGGTATCTTGAGAAATGTATTGCCTACTTAGATTTTCCTTTCACTGGAGATAAAACAGTGTTTGCCTATTGAGCTATGGTGAAAATGCCTCATAAATTAGAATCTCAAGCCTGGTTCTTTTTGGAGTTATTTTCCTTAGAGTAGGATCAAAAGCTGAGCTGGAAAATGATCCGAATATGTGTGTTGAAATATTCTTTTGGAATGAACTAGGTATGTTTTGGACAGATGGAGATGTCAGTTTTATTGTGTGAAACCATGTTTAATATTTTAAGAACTATCTTGTTCAAGATGACTGAATTGTGTAGACAGAGAAATTCTGTTGTCTTACAATCAAGTTAACAGTTATTCTCACTTATTGGCCACTCCTCTGGGAACTCTGGGGGTACAGTGCTAGCAGAATTCACTTGGGGATTCAGGCATGTGCACATTAGCAGAATAGATGGCACTGTGATTTGCAGCACAAGCCTGCTTTTACAGGGAGCATTTTCCACCCACCCACAGCTTCGCGGTGATGTTGGAATCTGTCTAGTTGGTGGAGGATCAGTAGCTTAAGGAGCTAATGAATATTCATTTCTTTTCCCTGGGTGCAAAGTAAAATAACCAGTAATTAGTATAATATTTAATACTTCTATTCAAAATAAATAAATCTTTTGTGAAAAAAAACCCTAATTATTATAATGTAGCAAATTCCGCATATGTAACTGGAATTGGATGTGGTAATTTGAAAATGTTTCTAAGCCCTCATTTACATGTTTGAGATTAGTTAATTATTCCCCTTGTATGCATAAAACAGAACTTTAAATTTTTACCTGCATTTATTATTCATTTTCCTATCTCCCAAGCTTAGCTGAGTCTAATATTTAAATTTTACATTTTCTTCGATACTGGAGATATTTGTATTTTGAAGTAATGTTTTGAGTTTGCTCTTGTCCTCCCCTTCTCTTGTTCCACAGATACAGGATGCAAATGGCTTACGGCTATTCCCACGTGGTGTTTCTTATCTGATCCTTGGTTCACGTGGCAAGGTTTAGCCGTTCCAATTTTTTTAGATATACATTTTAATACATAATACATGGTCAGCACTGTGCAGGGTACTTTCACACATGCCATCATGTTTTATTCTGCAACCGTACCGTGGATTTGTTTTTCTACTGCTATTTTGTAGATGAGGAAACTGAGCTCAAAAAGGTTAACTCCTTTCGTGCGAAGTATAAAATTCTAAATTATCCATGTATCTGAGTCTAAATCCAGTTTACACCACAACAACAAGATTCCGAACTTGTTCTTCCAAGTTACTGAGGAGGGAAAGGTTTGGAGGAGGTGATGGTATGCTTGTGTGCAAAGGAAAGTTCTCCAGGGTGTTGTCATGGGCTTCAGTGCTTGTGAGTGCCAACCACTGCTGGGCTGAGGGACAGCCCAGCATCATTGGCCTTGCAGGCAAATACTTTCTGGGCCTGTGACTAACAAGGACACTTCAGATCTACAGCCCAATGGTTTCTCAGTGATACTGACTAGGGCCTGCCAGAGAGAATTCACATTCTTGCCCAAATGCAAATGTATGGATCTATGTAGGATGTGGTCAAAACCCACAAAGACCTAGGTAATTTATAGTGCTGTAATTTCTCAATTCTGTGAAAAAAATGGAAATCTGATATACCAGGAGTTTGTATGATTCATTTGGGGTAGGGAGCAGAGACAAGAGCCTCTGTTTTAGATTCTTTTGAAAGAGTCCCAGGACTAGAATAAAATTCTGAAGAGGCCCAGCTACTACCTGCTTCTCTCAGCTCCTCGTGTGTCCCCTTCCATTTCTTTTCCATGCTCACCCCCTCCAGCCACACTAGTCACCTCCTTTCTGTTCCTCCAACTTGCAAGTTTGTTCTTGCCTCAAAACCTTTGTATTTAGCCCTAGCTGGTTTGGCTCAGTGGACAGAGTGTCCGCCTGCGACTGAAGGATCCCAGGTTCAATTTAGGCCAAGGGCACATTCCCAGGTTGTGGGCTCAATCCCCAGTAAGGTGGGGGGAGGGGCGGAGTGCCAGAGGCGGCCTATCAATGATTCTCTCTCATCATTGATGTTTCTCTCTCTCTTTCTCTCTCTCTCTTCCTCTATGAAATCAATAAAAATGTATTCAAAACAAAAACCTTTGCATTTATTGTTCCTCTTACTTGGGGTGATCTTCCCTGCTACCTCCAGGTGGCTGATTTTTTTTAACCTCATCTTCGGGCTTCAGTTCAGATACCTCCTCCATAGGGAGCCTTCCCTGCCGTGCACCATCTACAGGGGCCTCTCCCCATGATCACCCACAACTAGCAGGGACTCATTATCCTAAGACCCTGTTCACTCAACTTCAGAGCACGTTTGCTTTCTGAAATGATCTTTATTTATTTATTTTTGTACTGTTTTGTTTTCACTTTGGCATCTAGAGCAGCTCTGATACATAATAGGTACTTGATAAATGTGTTGAATAAATGAATGCATAAATCCATGAATGAATGGAAATTAGACTCAAAGAATTATACACTCTAGCATTTGAAGGCACTTGCTAGCTACTAGTAATCAATCCCAACTTTACACCCAGTATCTGTATTTGATTATTTCCAGTGAGAGAAAGCTCATTCTTTTACATAACAGAGTCTCCAATTTTTATATTGAGAGACAGTGTTGGACTGTGACAAATAAGTCAAACTCACCTTAATTCAAATCTAAATCTTTTATATACTAGCTGTGAACCTTGGTTAGGTCAGTTAACTTTGCTGTGTCCTGTTTCATCTGAAAAGGGAGTAACAATACCTACCTAGGCAAACTGTTGTCAGAAATAAACAAAGCCATGTAGACAGAGAGTCATACTAGTACATGTTTATAAACACACTAGAGGCCCTGTGCATGAATTCATGCATGGGTGGGGTCTGGCCAGCCCAACCCCAATTGAGGTGGATCAGGGCCGGGCCTGTTGGGAGGAGGAAACAGTGGGAGTTTGGCCGGCTGGCCCTCCCTGATTGAAGCCTGATCAGGGCCAGGCCAGCTGTGGGGAGGGGCCACGAATGATTGGCCAGCGGCCCCACCCCCAATTGAGATGGGGGGAATAATTGGGGGTGGGGCTGGCCGTGAGGAGGGGCTGTGGGTAGCGGGTTGGCCAGCCCCACCCTTGAATGAGGTGGGGGGGGCTGATCAGGGGTCAGCAGCCGGGAGAGGGGCTGTGGAAGGTTGGTTGGCCAGCCACACCCCCGATTGGTGTGGGAGGGGTGATTGGGGCAAAGCTGGCAGCAGGGAAGGGCCACGGGCCAATCAGGGTGGTGGGG